>NC_142527.1:23100200-23297700 GCF_964205215.1 Stylophora pistillata | reverse complement strand
TTGCTTCATGCTGAGAAATATCGACTTTGAGTTCTTCTGCCGCCGTAAACTGAGGCTCGGCAACGCCAAAGTGCTGACATTCAAAACTGAAAAATTAAGGTTGGCTCATTTGTTAACCACAAACATGTACTACATCGATCAAAAATTGGCCATTAGCAGGGGATCGACGACAAAACAAGGCACGAAGAAAAAGCACATCCACTGAGCGAACTAGCAATGGTGGGAAAATAAGGCTAAAAAAATACAAAAAAGAAAAAAACTCAAAGCTTTCGTGACTCATGATTTGAATTGCAATGAAAGTAACAACCCATTTACTGCCTGGAGATTGCCATGAAATTGTCAGTGGACGACTAGAGGGCACATATTTGAATTATAAGGTTTGTAGACCACGACATCAAGCATAATGACGCTCAAAACCGTGATCTAGCCCTTCTATCAATATCTCATTTAAGTGACACAGATCCGGTCAACAAGTATTGTTTGAAAACGATTGTCTACGCTATCTCCAAGTTACTGTAATCCTTGTATCTGTGTCCTTACATGAGCTTTTTCATTGTTTCCTCTAGTTCACTAAACTCTGCCTTTCTCTCATTGATTGAATTGACTGCCGCCAGGCACGACTGTTTGTCCTTGTACTCATCGATGTCACGAGGCTTCAATTGGTGCCAGCGGGCACTGAATTTGTCCAGTTCTTGTTGAAACGCCTGCACCCTTGACTCAACATTGCTCTTCATCACTTCCACCTGCCATAGGATCATATCAAAGGTTAAAATTGAACACGATTCTTGCATGTTACAAACTTTATAGCTCGTTATTTGAAATCCATTTTAATCTCCATCATCCTCAGCCATCCTAGTACTTTCTATGTACTGTATTTCCTCCATTCCATTTCTCTATCTCATCAAGCTAATATTTTTGTGGTGCATAGACCCCCTACATCAATGCCAGCTATCCCTAACGTGCCGGTTATTTTGCATTCACTGACCTGTTCTTTAACCATCAGTTCATGACTCTCCATCATCAATTCAAACTTGTCCCATCTCGCCTGTAGCTGGCCAATCTGATCCACCCCTCCGCCAGCAACTGAACGCAGCAACTTGTTCTTGGATTCAGCTTTTTCAAACAGTGGGAAAACCTGCAAACAGTTAGAACAGTTGGTACCATGGTATGTGTTTTTTTTTTCTGACACAAAAGCGAGCAAAATGGACCACCGTCTGCCATTTCTAAAAGAAGAAATTTGGCACGTAGACAGGCAGGTGTTCAGGGGGGGGGGCAACACCCTACAATCCCTAAAAATTATTCGCATCTAATTCAACCTTACAGTATCACTCTTGAATCACACCCTAAGGTCACGAGAATTAAGAAAATGATAACCAACAAAAGAAGCTCGTGATTGTTAAATAAATTCTCCTAGTTGGTACCATACGAAATTCATACTACCATAAGAAATTTATAAAGCACAATATGGAGAATATGCAAACTGATGTTGGGTTGTAAAAGGTTACACTACCAAGAAGAGGCTTCAAACAATGTGGCTAGTGAAATACGTGTACTCCTGACATCGGCCATTTTTAAGTAATCCTATTTCTCACCCTTAACAACACTCAACAAGTACATGCCTTTAATTTTTCTGTTGCCAGCTCTGCATGTTTGGCATTGGCCTCTCCAATCTCCTCCACAGTCTGTGGCCTGGATGATAATGCTTCCGTGGCAGATGTCAAGAAAGTGTCGATAGTTTGTACTTCATTTGTAATGGAACGCCGCAGAGACGTCAATAGTGCATCAAACAATTGCTGTATGAGATCGTCAATTGTTGATTTGACAGGCGAAGTAGACACACTGATGCAGTCAACCTTTATATTCCTGTTTGGAAAAAATAAAAATAAGCTCCAATAAACGAATTGTAGACGTTAGATTAAACTGATAAAAAACAAATTCGTCATTAATGTTCCTTGTGGTGTACATGTAACTGTCCATCATGTTTGGTGAACTCATAAACAAAAGGAATGAAAACACTTCTTAACCACGGCATTATTATGAAATGATAGCGAACAACACACGCATAAAGTTTCTTCAATTTCCCACTACTTTCATGTGATAGCACACACCTCATCAGGGAAATAACAAAGTTGAATTGGAGAAACTAACCACATTTCTTACTGCTATGGAAAAAATACAAACGTATATGTATTTCTTAACATGTGGTGTACATAACAGTCCGACAAAATTACAGAATATCAACTATTGTATTGCTATATGCACAATAGTTAACCCTTCCCTACGATAATGAAGAAGATAACGAAGAAGGTCCAATGCACACCCAGAGGCTATACCCTGAAATAAGCAATGTTTGCTACCATCAAGGTTCATTCTACAACACCTACCCACAAAACGTGCACTTGATACTCGAGTTACGTGTGGTTGTGATAAATTCAATCTCTTAAAGGATTAACAGCAACTCACAAAGGTAATTTTTCAGCTTCCCTCCCCTTAGTTTTAATGGCTTTGAAGTTTCGTTCCCAGTCTGGAACAGTTTGCAGGTGAGTCTCTATAAGCTTTTCCAGATCCACGGTCCCTAGAACCACCCAGTCCTTAAACTGATCCTGCACTTCCACTAGACGCCTGAAGAGATCCTCCGCTTTCTTGTAGACAGTTGTGAAGCCTGCAGAGTTTTGATCAATCATGATTGGGTAGATGCTGTTGTCTTCACCGACTCCTCGGAAATGGTTTGGGATAGAAATAAATTTTCTCATTTCTCTGTAATACTTGGCTCGAATTTCTTCTAGTGGAGGGCGAAATTGTAGCTTCTGCTGTCTACAATTGGAGGAAAAGCGTTTAAGACAATTAATGCGTTACTCTCAAAGTCAACCACCAGCCGGAGTAGACTAGCAGTCTCCCTAATTCCGAAAGAAGTTCAGCTTTCTAGGCGTTGTCGACATATCTGCATGTATCCATTTCGCTCACTGCATGCCTTTCATTGTTTGTAGTTGGTATTTCCATTATTGTTGGTTCACACTTTTAACCCCAAAACGTCTGTCTTATAAATCAAACTGAAAATTCCCTGGTTGACATCTGGCTTCATTCCGTCCGCCTTTTGGCTTCAAATTCAGTTATTACGAGGACTGAGACCTTACTTATGAGTCGCTCCCAAAGTAAAAGGTTTAGTCAAGGGATCAGGGCTTAAGGTTTTGAAAATCTACCAACCTGAAGACCAGTTCAACTTTTATCTCCGGCAGATTCTCATTCAGGGCCTCAAGTCCCATCTGATATTGATGCTCCAAAGCCTTGTAAAGCTGACGATCCCAGTGGATCTTCCATGTCTTCATGTTATCTACTTTAAACCCCTTTTTCAAAAACATAACATAAATCAAAGTATTCACAAATTTCCTTGTAAAACACTACAACACCACTACGAAACCTGTTCTTAAAACTGCCAGAACCAATATGTGTGCATCGACATTCTATTAAGTCCTCTCTATCAATGGAACAAAATATCAGGGACTCTCTGATAAGCCCCGGTACAGAAATTGGAAAAGAATGCAGGCTTTTAAATACAAGTGTATTATCAACTGAAACTCTAGTTAGCCTAAATGAATGTCCATACTCCGGTTAACACTCTTTACCAACTGCACATGGCCCTACCCATTTCAACTACAAGCATAACATTGTAAAAAAAAAAAGTACCTGTTGAACAAGGGATGTCATCATCTCCCTTAAGGACACAAGAGCTTCTTTCCAGCGGGGTTGCTGTCTGAGCAGATCGATGCTCAATAGATTCACAACCTTCAGCAGACGATGAGCAAAGTTGTTCAGTTAAGAATAAATGTGTACAATATCAAGGATCCTGATAATTTTAGTCTAAAAGACCGAGTCTTTATGCTTGCTTGCGCTTATCTCATCCCGTAATCTGAAACGACTAAAGAGTGTGGATCTCGAATGTGATTTTACAGTCCCGAAACTTGATGTACTACCCTTGATCCTCGATCCACTATTCCCAAATCTTTATTCTTAAAAACCTCGAGGTTCGAGACTGGAGTCAAGTTTTCAGACGTTCGAGGCCGTTCAAGAATTAATTCAGGGTTTTCGTGAAATTTTTCAGGTCACATTTCGAGAATTTCCAGACGTGGAGCAAAGGAAGTTTTGCGCGATTTAGTTTTCACTGTGTTGGCTCTTTCTTGCCTTTTTCGGAGCAAAGAGAAGAAGAGGTGGCAGAGAAAAATTAAATCAATACAAAATTACTGTACTTTAAGGTTACTGTCAACAAAGTCTGGTAAAAACTTTCAAAATTCGTTCTTTAGCTCCTTTGTTAGAGAAAGCAATTTTTCTTTTTTCGACAAAGTAAAATTAACTACAAAATCTCTAAAAGAACGTGAGATACAGCCGAAAAAATGTTTTAAGGGAACCTGTACCGAAGAGCGAAAGGTGTCATAATCAGAAAGGCTTCTTGTAGAGTGTTTTCCGCGGGCTTTCGTCTGGGATCTCAATTTGCATATTTTGTTTACATCGTGTCTTGCAATGGACAACAAAAGGGGATTTGTGACTGTTCGCAAAACGCTGGACGATTTTTCCGGAAGGCTCACTCCTTTGTTAACAGTAATCTCAACATACATGCACATGAAGCTAACACAAACCCTACCTTGTCACTGATGGTATAATGACACTTGCGTAACCTCCTGTTCTCTGATGTCAACTTGTCGGCAGCAGCTTGAAGTTTATCGATGTAGGCCTCCAATTCCAGTGGATTATCCCAAGTAACTTGAGTCTTGCCTCCACTCTCTTTTGAGCCTGTCTTGGGATTTTTCACCAAGCGTTCAAATGACAGTGCTGAGTCCAACATCATGGATTGCTGGCTTGGAATCATTTGCTGGTCTATTGTATTGTAAAAATGGGCGACCTGGAGGAGAAAGATCGGACCGTTTTAGAGATAGTAGCTTATTTAGCGTCACGTACTTGCAACTGAAATTCATCCATGACACAAACTCGACTTTACAATACTACTGTAAAGCGCAAACTTTTTTTATTATTATTATTATTTCTGATATTAATTGCCTTTTGACACATAGAAAGTCTTCCGCTTTACCTGTTTTAGGATCATGCCATGTCTGTAGAATTTATTGGCTGTGCCTGCAGTTTGTTGTATTTTAGCCGGAACAGCAAATCCCAGAGCAGAAAGCTGCCTGACTTCTCGCATTAATGTCACAAGCCTATCACCATAGTGCACTCTTAACTTTCCATCCCTCTGATCCAAATCCATCAATCTACCACTGGTCTGTAAGCTAAAAGAGAAAAGACCTTGTTCAATTGCAAAATGAATTTGCTCAGTCTGGGTTGGAACACAACATCTGGGTTGTAACAGATAGACAAGAAGAACCCGACTAAGTTTCTGTCTAATATATGCGGTGGGATAATAACAGACGAATTCAAAGTACAAACGTGTTTGGGAGCATTTATTGAGTACTGAAGTGTATTTTTAACCTTCTTGGATTGGTAATAACATGATTTCAAGTGCAATTTGGTATTAATAAGCACGAGTAAATTTTTCAAAGACAAAAAAATTGCACAAGCCCGTAAGGCATTTAATGAAATGTTGTTACTAAAGAACATCTTTCCTGAACCAAAGAACAACTATGAGAAACACAGTTGTTGGTTTACCTGAGAGGTTGTTTTGGATCATCAATAGCTGTCATCATTTCACTGACCCAGCTCTCAAACTGATCTTTACAATATGAACTCAACTCCTCACTCAGCTCAGTTGCTTCTCTCTTAAAGCCTTTAAACCCAGACAGGTTTCCTAACAGGCTCTCAGCAGTGCTTAGTGTTTCTTTCACCTAGAATTACAAAATTATGTCATTGTGTGTACTAAAAAATTAATGTCATCCCAAAAATAGAAAGTCGACTGGTTTCAGAAGCTTAGACTATTGAACAGATGAAATTTATTTCTTTTACTATTAATGGTGTATCAATCTACACTGTATCATATGATCTTAATTACATACATGGTTTCAAGGTGAATTGATCTAAATAAACCACTTGACAATGTGTAACTAGATACATTTAGTGTAATGAGAACTTTGGTTTGAAAGCTACTGTCAGGACTCAACTTACAGCTGCAAAAAACACAGATCACATGAGTTAACAACAAGTGCACCATGAAAAAAGACTCTGTTTTCTCACCTTAGAGTCAAGCTGTCTGACCCATACAATATTGTTCACAATCTCAGGCATGTTACGTCCCTGAGGGGGGCCACCTCCATCCTTACCACCTGAGTAAGAATTCTGAGTCTTGGAAATGAAGTCATCCCGAATGCCCTTCACATACACTGTCAACTGACCAAGCAGTGTTTCTCTGAAAAAAATAAATAAATAAATACATCAAATATACTGAACACATTTTGAGGCAGCCTGGCCAAGAGATGAGAGCTGCAGACTAGCACTCAGATAGTCCTTGTAAAATCCTTCTCTAGCCCCAAAGACTGTTTCTCCAGCTACAGTGTGTCTTCAGCATTAATACGTTTGGAGGCTGTTGCCAGACGTTTTATGAAATTTTCAAACTATGGATATGAAAATCGCTAGCAATTGTCTCAAGAAAGGAAGGCAGGTTTTTATGTCAGCTCCAATATATGACATAGCGTAATCCACTTGGCTTACCTCTCAGGAGCCAATTCTTTTCGAATACTTGGCCTTTTCACAAGCTCCTGATATCTCTGAAATTCTCTCAAAAGCTACAAAAAAAAGGAAATAGTAATTAGCAAAAACACAAACCAAAGCTAGAGTGTATAAGAAGACAAAAAAAAAACAAAATAAATAGGATTTATTGAACAGCAACCCACAGGTGAAAGAGTCCAGCATTCACATCTACAATGTACAATTATTCCAGATTTGCATGTTTAAAAATCTTGAATGAACCTTTTTCCCACAGTTTGTATCCCTTGCATCCAGCTACTGATTTGGTTGTGCATTTCTCCATTTGTCACTGACATTGATAAATTGTACACAAGACAAATTAAAGTATCTGCACCTACCTGATGTGACTTCATTGAAGACAAGTTACTGAGCTGTTGTCGCAGCTTTCCAGCTATTTTCTGCTCAGCAGGGGCCATTCCTCTCTCATACTGCGTCACTGCCGCCCTCCACATAGGTTCTGTGTATGGGTTCTGATGCAGTGGATTCAGTCCTGAGAAAGGTAGAAAGGCCTCTGATGTTCGCAACTGCTGCCTTTCTGAAGTTGACAACAGTCTAACTAGCTGTTCATGAACTGTTCTTAATGTCAGAACCTTGTGATAAAAAAAATAAAGACATAGAGAAAAGAGGATTTGAAAAAGATGACTTCTTTGAAAGGGAATGTCACTGACAATACTATGCTCAGGGAAGTTATGTAATTTTATTGAACATATCAACAGTACTACAAACTTAAAACTCATCAATCAAATATTATGAACATTGAATGTTGGACTACATCAAATATTTTCCAATTATTTACTCATGCAGTCAGTTACCTCTTCTAGCCTTGCAGTAAGCTGTGACAAGTTTTCAGGAACAAATTTTTCACCTCTCCATGGATGAGGAGGGAACCTTTTCCAATATTGTGCCGTGAGTGTCTCACTACAGGTGGACACCCACCTTTCACATACTGTAATCCCCTTACGCACAGAGTCTTTTACTTGTTGGAATGAGTCATGCCAGATGTCAAGCATCCCAAGTTTACGTTGAACATAACGACCCAAGGCCCCAGACATAACATCAAGGAGATGTTTCATACGCCCCTCAGGATAAGGTTTATGGTCTTCTTGTTTCCAGATCTCATCTAGAGAATCTTGGGCAGACTCTAGAAGTTCTAGTGTCTCATCAAGATCCAAAGCATCAAGATTGGAAAAGTCTTGAGATACGTTTCCTGTTAAATATGTAAACGGTTTGGCTTAATTTAAGTTTAGGTCACTTTGATTCCACGTAACCATTTTCTTTGCTATCTAATTCTGGTAAATTTTGACTTTTGTCATTGCAAGATGCTGAAATAAAGATCACAAGAAAACACTGACTGACATTAAACCTTATTCCTGTCACTCCTAAATATGAAATTTATGCCCTGTTTGCCATACATTTCTTATAATTTTAGCCCTGAAAATTTAGTGCTAGAACAAACTACTCTTGAATCTTTTTTGCCCTCATCACCTATCTGCCTGAAATTTATCTAACATACAGTGTACTGGCTTCATAATTACATGTACCTTTACAGAACATCTTTTCATGAGCTCTGTAAATATTTATCAATCCTTTTTATATATGATTACACATTTTAAACAATTCAGTTTAGGGAAACAGATAGGTTGCTCTTCATTACAATAAAAAAGAAAAAAAATTCCCGGTTTCTTTTCCTACAAATTTTTCGGGCTGATATATAATTGAAGGAAATTGTCTTATAAAATATGCGTGACTCAGCTAAACAGTTAGTGCTAAAACCATTCAAAATGGTGTCTGCCAACATGGACATTTAATTTCACTTTGTCGTTTAACTCGTAAGCTGTAGTTGAAAAAACGACAACAAATTATGACCGATTACAAGTGCAGCCGAAGAGGAACATCTCTGTCTCAATATGTGAAATCGCTTCTTGTGTCAGTCAACCAGGGAAAAAATTATCGAGTTCGACTGACTTATTTCAGTTGCCATGGACGACAACATAAGCAAATCAGTTTATTTTAAGATGACGGCTTACCTTTCTGAAAAGTCTCTTGAAAAAAGGACGCCCGTTCCCTTTCAGAGAGATCATAGCCTGAAACTGCTGCGTCTGACCAATATTGAAACTCGTCTTGAGGAGTCAAAATACCACCGAGGTTTTCTTCATCGCCCACATTAGTTGCTCGCGAGGATGAGCTGTCTTGTTTACGCACTACACTTCCCAACCCAGCTTCGAGTTCACTCAATAAACTCTGCAATTTCGGGTCGAAATTTCGGCTCCATTTTTCATCCTTCAGCAGCAATGGAGCAAATAATTTCTGCACAGAATGATACAAGGTGTTCACCGGCGAGGAAAGCATCGAAGAGACGAAAACATTCTCGTGGACATTGTCCGGTGTGATGGTCTCAGGACGAAGTTTGAAGAAGACTAATACTTTCTCAGCAGTATCACTCGGTTCGACATGGTTTAACAATTTGATCGTTTTCTTTCCTTGATGGACGTCGTATTTTGCAGCTAACACCGGCGAACTTCCATCATCCAGGAAAACATTGAGCTCTTTCGAGGAAGTAACTTCATCCAGAACACTGTCAGAACTTTGGATACCAAAATAGTTGCCGGTGGTTGCGACAATGAAGTCTTTCCTAACATCTCCAGACGGCATTCTCGGCGTCTATTTGTTATGTCCCATTCTAAATGAACACGATAACACCACCAGATGTTCAAGTTTTAATGATCACATTATTTGCGAACGAAAACACCGTTTAATATGTCGATCTAAGAACAAAACTTTTGCAAGTATGGGGATATGTAATTCTCTGAGAGAGAAAATTGTGTTTGAACGAGCAAAGACTGAGGCGAGAGCCTTGGTGTTTTTGGAGGAAATTCAGGATCAGTGGACCACTGAACCACTGAATATCCAATTCGGAACGGGGCTTTACTTAATGTCTAACTGCAACGAAAACCCTATACTGCGATAAAAATAGGAGAAAAAGGGGAACTAATAACCAACCAACTAATAACTGCAAATTAAAATACTTTATAAGGCTACGTGAACACAGTCGACCTTAACGCAGTACAACAAATCTCGATTTCGGCATTCGCGTTCTTCCGAGTTACGCAATTTGTTCGCTTTTACTTTGCGTTGTTATTGGCGCTTCGTGATATTCTCCTTTGCTGGCTGTGATAAAATCAAATGCTATTGGTCATTAGATGAATCCCAGTACATAAAAGGAATATGAGGTGTACAGTTAAATTACTTATATCTAAGAACAATTCACCTCTGTCTTAGTGGAAAGTGCTAATAATAGTAGTTTATTCACAATTAATCATACACAGAAAGCAAACAAAAACTAACAAACAATACATTAACAACAAAAAATACATGAAAAATTGTGAAAGGAGGTAGAAGAGGTTATCCCTTTCTAGTCCACCTCCTTAACATATATAGCAATATTAAAAAAATCCGAAGTACTTATCTATAAATTCAAGAACTATATATATACAATTGGGTATACTTATATAATAAAAGTTTTTGTGGAAAACAAAGACGGACAAAAGAATGAGAAAAGGAATACAAGAGAAAGAAAAAAGAGAAAAGAGCTTCAAGGACAACTGAACCAGAATAGGAATGAAGACGATGAAGGGGAAGAAGAATGAGATTATTAATCAAGGAGTATCATTGGAAAAGCGCACCACAAGAAGCCGGCCATTACTACCTGCAGGTTGTTATCATGTACACTGATATAAGCAGTCACGTGATATTTCTGTAGCAGGGGTCTTAGCCGATCTGCTTAACAGTCGGTCGGACCGCGTGCTCGGCTATGGACCAGACTGGGTACTTACCTCCAACGATCAGATAATGTGCTGATGATGAACGAAGCGTTGATTCCAACCAATCCTATTGAGCTTCAGCCAATCCGATTGATTCTGGACCTAAAATGGTTAGGGAATTTACACATACAGGCAATTGAAATGAGTCTAAGTTCAGGTTAGACAAATTAATTCGTGTCGGTTTGGTGCAGTTTCATTTACTCATATCACTGAGGGAGTAAGCGCCTCATGGCATGGATAAATTCTAATTCTAGAATCCTTTCCGCTTCTTGTTGCTCATTTTGCACCGGAGGTGCAAAAGTAGTAACATGAATATAGTACATTTGAAACATTTTAGCCGATATTTGTAAAAATAGTGGAGTTTCCCTTTAAAAAACGCCCGACACAATTCATTAAAATAAACAAAGGCCCCCAAGGGTTTTTCTGGGTACGGGTTTGTCATTTTTCTACACTCAGTTCCCAACCATATGTAGGCAATTTGTAAGATCTTTTCCATAATCTTCGCCCAACAATTCCAAACTCCTTTGGGACAATGAATACGGAATTGTAGTAGTTCTGTGATTCCAATTTAATTATTTTTTTTCCAAGACACTGAAAAAATGATTTTCTAATAATCTCAAATTAGTTCAGGTTCATACCTGTGGATCAAGAAAGACAAGTGTAGTATTCATTATATGCATAAATTCTTACTACAACGATACGCTATACTTTTTGAATGGAAAGAGCGTAGGACTAGGAAAGATTCTGAGTCCCCTTGAGGAATTGAACCGTAGACCACTGAGCCATGGAGAAACTCCATGGTGAGCAAACGCCATTACAAGGTTTATATATGACTCGCGTCATGCATCGCGCTTGGATCGTAACGTCGATAGCGTCATCTTTCTCATCTTTCTTATTCTACTTTCTGAATGCTTGAATTATGATCAGTCATCACCTCTCGTGTGAGATCTCTAAGATCATGCTCATCTTCTCATCTAACATTGCACGGCCGTAGCCTACTGTATCATACCTTCGGGTTGTTTTCGAGATTCATCTTTCCCTGAATCGCCACAAAGTAGAACCGTGTCCAAAAGAACTAACTGAAACTGTTTTTTCGGAACCTTGAAGGAAAGGAAACGAATGTTCATGGTAGGAGCCCACGGGTGAATGAGTCCACGCTTGGGAGTCTTCTACTGGGTCCCCTCAAGTTTTAAAACAAATGTAAAGACCCGGCAAAGTATGGTCCTTACCAGTGACCTTGATATTTCCACGGATTTGTCATGCAATTCAGAATTGTTGATATTTACTTAAGAAACTCCCACCAAACAAATTTTTGCTTTGTTTTTCATAGCAGTAAGAAGACCAATTTTTGTCTTAATTTCACACTACTTACTACGTATCTTTTCTCAGCGTGACCCAAGGCTCCAAGGATGCGGACTTCTCGGACTACAATAGAGACTGACAAAATCTGACTAAAACATGTAAAATGCTTCGCACTTGCGCATAACTCTTTAAAATTGCATTTAAATTCGTTATCATTTTGATTATCAATAGGATGCAAGGAAATACGCATGCGTCCGCAATCAGTTGAATAATTGACCACGATCAAAAGAATCGAGGTTGTCGGAGAAGAGAATAGGGACCTTAAGAAACCACGACGGCGACGGCAACGAGGACGTGGAAAAACAAGAGATCTAATTGGCAGAATAATAGCTCAGCGCGTGCGTTTTGAAACTTTGTACATTTCTTAGCCGTCCTATGCAAAACAACAACATGAAATCGCCAAAATTTGCGTCGTCTGCGAACCGAAACCGCGAGGGCAAATAATTTTAATTTCCATTTGGAACTCGACGGCTACTTTATACGTCATGCTGAAGTTGAGCTGTAACGCTGTATGAGACAGTAAGCTGCTGCAGCCATTTTTGAAATTCTATCTACGAGTAGTAAGAGTAGAAATTCATTTTTTAATCGAAGTCTTCCTTGGCGTCGCCGATGTGACTTCTTAAGGTCCCTATTATGCCTCGGCCCCTTCACCCACTCCTCGACCCCTCATTAGGAGCTGATCACTCACCTGATATTTTCCAAGACCTGGTGTAATAGAAGTCTGGAAAGTTCCATTGCTTGGACCTGATGCTGTAGGCGATCTGAGCCGATGCTTTGCCAAAATGATCGTGGTTTCCCGCGCAAAAGAACCACGGAGTCATAAGTAGTTAGGAAGTAAACATTAAACACGTCCTCAAATGTTTCTTTGAAGCGTTTGTCGTCCACATTTTTCACCCCAACATCGTAAAAGTTGTCGCCTTGACAAAGTACATTCGCAAAAGAATAGCCAAAAAACTTAATGAAGAATGTCACGATTCAATTAGCAAATCAGTTAGATTCAATTCGATTCTCCGGTTCGGAGTTCATCAACCTCGTTCCCAGTCTCCACCCCCAACTAAGGAAAAAGGCCCTGGGAACGAGGTTTGGAGGACTTATTTCTTGAACAACCGCTGGTAATCGCACAGACATGCTAGTGTTATCAGTGGAGTAGTCGTGTTTGGCCGCGTCACACATCTAGCGCAGCGTGACAAGACGTCAAGAACAACCAAGGGGACAGATTGCGTAATAATTGTTTTATTAAAAAAAACGCCCCCAAGATATTAGACAAATCTTCTCGACTTTATTTTGTAAGAAGAAAACGGATGTTACAATGTACAGATATTAGATTATGGTATATTGGCTCATATACCATAATGGCTAAGCCAATAAAAAGTCTTGAATTGCATTAGCCAATGATCCAGTTTTAATAATGCGTATAAGCTGATATTTTAAAGTTATACCCTTTGTTACAAATCAATGCGATTTCTTTGTTAGCGGCTATAATGGAGCTAACGGTTGAGCAATTTGTGCTTCAGTCGACCATTTTTTACATAGTTGTATTTTGTATCTTGTAACAGTCGCCCATGTTGTCGGTGTTTATCGCACCCAAGTGATACAATCCAAGCCCTGGGTAGTTCAAAGGTGGGTTAAGATAACCCAGGGTTAGTGTGAACTTTGATTTCAGATCTGAAAGCTTTTAAAGAAAATTCAGTTTTTCTACGAAAAATTCCATTTTTCTACGATTTGATGATTAAACGCTCTAAAGCGAATTGAGAAAATTATCCCAAAACGGTTTTTAATGGAGAAATATAGAAACCTGGATTAAAATTTTTGGGTTAGCGCCAATCGGCCTTCGAACAACTGGGCCCGGGGCTTGAATTCTTTACGAATGATACCCATCTATACTGATTTAAAAGAAGCCGATTAGGGGAATATGGAATTGAACCTGAATTATTCTATAGGCAAACTTAGAATGAACGGTGACCTGGCTCAAATAAAGATAAGAGCAAAACAACACAGTACTCGCCCTTTGAGAATCTTTTAAGACAAAAAGCTTTGCTTAGTTAGTGAGACATGCATCCATATGATGTCCTAGAGGCTTGGAAAATTAGCCTAAGAAGGTCTTGTTGAGTCATGATCTACCTAAATTGAAAAAAAAATTTGATTTCCTACCGAGGGCGACAGTGAACTGAGTCCTAATTTTTGCCGCGATCTTCCCCATGCCTCGGCTTACTGATACTTGGAATAGGGTTTTATGTGGCCATATAGACATTCCTCCCCAGTCACCGGCCACAAGGAATCTTATAGCCTGCGAGCAGGCTCCCCGTTCATTCAGAAGTGGGGAAGACGTGGGGCGCGCCGTTGTGCTTCTCCAAGCCGGGAGCCTGTTTGCAGGCTAGGAATCTTAGGTCGTCACAACCAGCAAGGGCCACACTCATCACAAAGGTAACAAAGCGATTAGATTTGAGCGCCATTGTAAATACGTAGTGCGCGTTGCCAACATTCGGTCAGTGACAGCGTTCTGAAGGCCAGGTCAAAATAACGTTTCGTTTAGCAATATAGGCGTTGCCCTTTGATGACAGATTTATTTTGATTACAAGCCTCCTGATTGACAATTTTTTTTTAGTCTCTTTCTTTATTCGCCTTCAATGGTTAATTACAACACATAATACATACCACATGATAAACAAGATACGGCAGGAGATCTAGCAAGCTCTTATGAGCTTTTTAAAGATCCCCATTTAATTACAGTATCATTTAAAATAGTTTACTAATAACAGACGGCGAATATTAATGTCTTTCTTGTCGGCGGATTAGAGATTTGCAAATATACAATTATTTATATTCTCAACATGCTAACAGAAACTCAAATACATCTAATACAAATCATTTTTTTGAACATATAGTTTTAACGATTTTTTGAAAAGATTGTAAGAATTTATGTTTCTAATCTCACTCGGTAGATTGTTCCGTACAATAGCTCTACTGTATCTCATAGAAAATTTACCATAATTTGTTCTATATAATTGAGTATGTATCTGTGACACTATTCGTGTATTGTAAGAATGTAAGTTATCATTGGTGATAAAAAAGTTATCAAAAAATACTCGAAGCTTGTCGTGGTAATATGAATACATGAAAACCGCTGTCGGGTATGTGGTTAGTTCATAGAGTTTTAGTATTTCTAATTCCGTTCAGTGATTTAAAAGTGTTAGCTTATTACGTTTTAAACCAGTTTTTCAGAGGAATCGAAAAAAGGAGAGATATCGTTTTTATGGTCTGTTTAAAAATCCGCTTGCCTAAATCTGTTAACCTGTACAGTGCGATTGTTTTAACGACCCGCCACAGAAGTAAGCTTCCAATCACGTTTTCTGAATTTTGCTACGAGATAAAAACTTGATTTACGTTTTTCTGATTTCGAATTATATTAAAGGTATTTCTTTTAGATCGAATAATTATTGCAGCTTGGATTGATATTATACGGTTTGTGGTGGTCGTCTAAGCCGATCAGTTCCGAGTATTTCAATAGAAGAGTATTTTGATTCATATCTGTTACGTGCTCGATCGCAAGTGAGAGACCAAAGTCACAGGCAGCCAAAGTCACCCTGTGCCAAAGTCATCCTCTCATGTTTTGTAACGTAACGCGCGCAACCTTCAACAGTTAGGAAGGTGACTCGTGACACAAAGGTCAACCGATCTCTGGAAATAGCTACTGCGCCGTGCTAAGAATGCATTTTTTTATATCTATTTAAAAGAAATGAATTAAAGGAATAAAAGCAAGAGTCAGCTGCGATT
Organism: Stylophora pistillata; assembly: GCF_964205215.1. Lineage (NCBI taxonomy): Eukaryota > Metazoa > Cnidaria > Anthozoa > Scleractinia > Pocilloporidae > Stylophora > Stylophora pistillata. Next base: position 23,282,059 of record NC_142527.1, on the reverse strand, counting down.
TTCGAATTGTTGAGGCCAAGAACCATTTTAGTAAAACTACGGTTCGAAGTCTCGAAGGTTCAATTCTGTTCGATTCGGCTCGATCAAGATTCAAGAATACTTCTGATTATATGCCTCGAAGATTCTGGCTTCTCATAGCATTTGCACAAATGGTCCAAGAAAAAAACACTTGAAACTTGTGCTGCCAAGCATGCCCCATCCCCCTGCCTTGTTGGATGAGGCTTATGTGGTCGTTTTTAAGCCCTTCCCTCCCCCACTCAAAAATCTGCTGCACAAGCCTTGTAGTCGCACACTCAGTCTTTTATCAATATATCTTAATTTCTAAAGACAGTAATTGTTTCTTTTACATGGTCCTCTGTACTTTCAAGAAATTTTTAAATAGAGAAAGTGCTCATGTAAACTAAATTCACCTTTTATCAGAGATGGTGGGCCGAAACAAGTTCTTTGACACCGGAAGTTTGAACATCATGCCATCATCATCACGTGAGGGTCAGATGGTTGCCGTTTGTTATAATCCCCAGGTATTATCGCACGAAAACATGATGGCGATCAAACATATTCTCTTAGTGATCTTCTTCACGTGCGTAGCTTACGTTCACTGTGATGAACTGAGATTTCTTGTGGTGGGTGATTGGGGTGGCATGCCTTGGTACCCGTACACTACTCCTTACGAGACCGCGGTCAGTAGTGGCATGGGAAAGGTCGCACAGGAACTAGGAACACAGTTTACCGTCGCTCTTGGTGAGAAAAAAAACTCTCATTGCTTTCCAGATCAATTTTGTGGAGTGCTGTTAACTGAAGTGTTCATGGTTTCAAGATAAAGATTGTACGATTTTGCTCTATAATATTTTCACTTGCCTATTCCAGATGCTCAGAAGGTTAGAGCATGGCGGCGAGTTAGTATTCGTAGAGCTAGCTGCCTTGAACCTCGCTTCATTTTGCATCATCCACCTTAAGCTGTATTATCGCAACGCTATCTGCCACCTATACTTCCCACTATCGCGGGTGCCATTTGGGAAAAAATTCGTACGCGCGTTAGTTTCGAGAAATCCCAAACAAACTATACATCCAAAGAAAGCTTAATAAATGTAGTTTACGATAAAAAATATCTATATTTAGGCGTTTTTTTCATTTAGAGTGTCAGGAGCCGGTAAGGTGTGAAACGACTGTGGGACCCTCTATTGAATTTAGCGGGTATCAGATCCCGCAGCACGAGCAAAATGGCTGTACAGTCTTATTCACAAGGCATCAATCCACAATCAAAGTGTGTCTGGCTTTTCTGATATTCTGATTGGTTGTCTAAATATCTGCGTCTAAGGTTGAAGCAGCGTAAAATATGCGAAACGTGTTGCGTAAATGGACACCACGTGAAAAATATTTTAAATATCAAAATTCCCTGACACACTTTCGTTCGTCATTATCCCAGGAGTGTTTTGGTGAAATTTCACGAAAATCAATCAAATCTACATACCTTATAAATTCCCTCAAGGGGGATGTATTCCTCTCAAAATCAATAAAGCTCCTAAAGGTTTGTAAACAACGTGCGACGCACCAGGAGATTATTATCTCGCCTCCTAAAACCACGAACCAATGGGAAGATGGGACCTCCTTGCGTTAATGACGATGGATCAAGATTTTCCCGGGAAAAGTATCGCATAGTAGTCATGGTTTTTTTTATCTCCCTCTGTTGAACGTTAAGTAATGGGCAAAGTTAGCAGAGGAAAATCCCGCGACAAAAAAGGTAAAGCTGAAGAAGCGAAAAAGCAAAACAGCGAATCGACAAACAGCTTCTATAAGGGATACCCTTTAAGGAATACCCTTATCGCTGAAATGAGTTCCTACTCGGTAAGGTTTATTCATGATTTCATACGATTCGCAACGATTGCCTATGTTTTTGTATTCAGGTCAGTACTTCCTTACTGAAGGGAAACCTCGTTTTTAACTCTATGAATGACAAATTTAGATTCGATGGCGCCTTCTTTGTTCGCAATTTGGATGCCGGCATCGGACAGGAGTGCCAGGGCTGTTTTTTCCTGAGAAAATGGTGCCATTTCTCTTCCCTTTAGGCCTATTTTTTTTTCTTTTCTTTTGCCCAAGGAGTCCTCTCTAATTTTAATTTAATTTATGTTTTTTATCCAGGAGAAAAGACTTTCCTCTAGCAGAGATCTTCCACGTGTAAATTTTGTCAAGTGCGCGCTGTAAACTAAATATGCAAATAACTCGAATATTCCCCCGAGGGGTTCGCCTACTAACGAGATTATGACACCTTCCTGATTTACTGACTTTTATTCGAAAATACGTTTTCCTGAATAAGTCGGATGCTTTTTGAGATTTTAAATTTTTCTTTTTGTAAACGTTAGGTAAATTTCTCACTTCAATCTAGCCCAATACAAGAAAAAACGATTTTTTTCGGCCACTAAAGGTGGGAAGTAACCATAATGATCGTCTCAACAAGCTATAATGACGCGTGCTTCTTTGATTAGAAGCGAATGGTGTGATGTCACGCATAGTCACGCCATGTATGCCAAAGGATTAGCTAATTTTTTTTTTTTTCACCGACCAGCAATCACAGCAGACCTATGATCTTGGAATGAAAAGCAAAGTTCAGTACTTTGTCTTCTGCGCGACAGAGAATTATTTGAAACCGAAATATGATTTTAAAACTCAATATCTCCTCTCTCCTACGTACCTCAGCTTTTTCCAATTTCTATTTACTCAGCAATCGATGAGTTATAATGATTCCATAATTGTTGAAGTGGCCACAAAAGCTGACGATTGATATATCTAATTTCTTCAAAGCAAGATTTTGCTTTTATAAAGAAAATTTTTTTCAAAAATTCAGAAAAATAATGAAATCAACTTTCACCCATCCTCGGCGCCCCAACTCAAGGGAGAAAGTTTTGAATAATGAAGATCGAAATGCAACAGTGAAAGCCCGCCACGGGCTCATCAATAACATCAGACCAAGGTCGAAGCCGACGTCGCGATGAATATACACGAATGATTCGCCTAATTCTTATATCATGAGAAAAACGATAAAACGTTCATTTATCTATAAAACCATGTTGAACAACAACACTTCCTATATCATCTTCATTCTACTTACAAAAACCAAACTGAAATAATTGAAATTTTACTTTATTTGTATTTGAATCTTTTTTAAAAAGACCGTTGGACAACAATAAGGAAATGACATCAAAGTGAAATTGGAATATTTTCTTGAACTTCAGAGTCACCATGACAACTATTTTTGTGTCCTGAACAACTTCGATTGCTGCATTTTTACAAAATTAGATCACTTTAAAAGGATAAAAATCACCGATGGATCAGATAATGATGTAGATATAGAATTTTGTAATCAAGTAAAATTTTAGTATTATTTCGACTTTTCCCATCTTTCCATTTGTTCGTTTTCTTTTTATCACTTTTTTTCTTCTTTCGTCTCGAAACACAGGCTATACCAGAATTTAAAGGGAAGGAAAACCCTATTGATTTGTTATTGTTATTGTTATTGTATAGAAAGCGTTTTCTCAACGAGTCGCAAGAGGGAAAGAAAGCCTTGGATTAGTTTTTCATTGCCTAGGGAGATTGGAGGATTTTGGGGATCACATGGTTTAGTGGGGGAACGGTGGGAATCCGTCGTCGCTAACAGAGTATAAAAGGGGGGGAGGCTATAGAATATTGATTACCTATGAGGGGAGGGGGTCATTTAAGTACTACAAAGCCTTAGAGGGGAACAAGTACATTTTACTGTGACAACCAAAATCTTCCGATCTCGTTGGTGTTGAATAATTACCAGTCTCATAGTTTAATGCTCTCTGTTCTTTTACTGATTCATTTTTTCAGGTGATAATTTTTATCTTGATGGGGTGAAAAACGTGGATGATGAAAGATTTAAAGAGACATTTGAGGACGTGTTCACTTCCAAATCTCTGATGACCCCGTGGTTCTTTTGCGCGGGGAATCACGATCATCATGGCAACGTATCTGCCCAAATCGCCTACAGTTCTAAGTCTGAACGCTGGAATTTTCCACACTTTTATTACACCAAGTCCTGGAAGATTCCTGGTAAGTGTATGGCAAGTGACGGAGTTAGAAAGTGGGGTTAGGGAGTAATGCTGATAGTGTAAACGGAAGATGTGCAGAATTAACAGCAGGGAAGTACGCGTAAAAGGACTGAAAGTCGAACGAAAACTTGAGTGATGGATCGAATGAATGAAAGAAAGACTGACCGACCGAACGAGGCAACGAGGCATCGACAGTACGAAGGAACGAAGGAATGAAGGAACGGCAAACCCAGAAAATAGGACACATGGACGAATAGAAGAATGAATAGATAAAAGGATGGATGGCTGATCTTTCTTTTCCTCTTGGTTTGGTCATTTATTTCTTTTCTTTTTTTTTTTTTTTTTAAGGCTCTGATATGGAGTTGCAGTTGGTTCTTTTAGACACAGTTCTACTCTGCGGTAATTCTGGACATGATGACACCCTAAATCAACCCGAAGGTATCATGGCTTCTCTTTGAATATGCTCTTCTTTTCTTTTCTGCCGAAAAGTCAGACACAAGAGCAAGAATACCTTGAGTGCAAAATTCCGGGACACACTGTTACCTCCTAGGAAACTGCGCGATCCAAATTTAGTTCCATCGGCATTATACCAATTCTAAAATTTTCACTGTAATTGCTTGCAGGGGATGTTTCGGCGCGCAGAATATAGCTCAATTGGTTAGTGCGCCGGGTTGTGTTGTGCGGGAGGTCGAGGGTTCGAGCCGCGGCCGGACCAATACTCGTGGTCTTAAAATAACTGAGGATAATTTGCTACCTTTCTATAACAAGAAATGGATAGATATTCTAGTCTTCTCGGATAAGGACGATTAAGCCGTAGGCCCCTTCTCCTGCAGGGTTAGGGGTAGGAGACGTTAATTTCCCACGCACGAGACTACTGTGTGGTGGATGTCCTCCCCTGGGATGGGATGGGTGGGTGTTGGCCCTGAAAAGCCCCTATGGGGAGTGGTCAATTAACCTATGTATATATGTATGTTAACGCTTTAGAATCTAACATCAGTATACACGTTCTCCTAGCTGCTCTCGGGAAATTTCCTTTAGCACTGAGAAGGAGAATTTGTTTAATAATCAAGAGATTTTTCGGTTGACGATCATTTCCTTTATTCCCATGACCTTGATGTTTGATTTAGCAGTTATTTACGGGAGAAATTGGAAGCTAGTCACCCCTTGCGGGTAAGAGGTTAAAATATGGACCTTCGTAAGTCACGACTCTTCCGATCTCCAGACTGACTTAGCTTGTGTCTCAATGAGTCCTTAACAACGTATTTCGGCTAAAATAGAATAAACAAATCAAAAAACAAACAGAAAGCATTCATGAATCCCAGCGTACAAATGAAGTGGAAATGAACTTCATTTCGCTTCAGTACCCACATTCCATATTGCACAATCAGAGAAAGCAAACTGGTACATTTTATAGGGGAAGGGGGTTAGAGAAAGTGCGTTAGGGATACAGTTGGTATGCTACTCCAGAATGTGGTGATTTCAACAATTTGGTCGCTGATTGGTCGGTATATAGAAAAGTTGAACCTGTCTATGCCCCTGATGTCATATGCAAGAAATATTCCTTTCTTATAAGCTTTTCTTCATTTCCCTTGGCTACAAACACTAGGGCCCGAGTCCATTGAAGTTGCTGAAGCACAATGGAATTGGTTAGAATCAACCCTCCGTTCGTCCACAGCGCATTATCTGATCGTTGGTGGCCATTTCCCAGTCTGGTCCATAGCTGAACACGGTCCAACCCAGTGTTTAGTTGACCGACTGAGACCCTTGCTGGAAGAATATCACGTGACTGCTTATATCAGTGGACATGATCATAACCTGCAGGTAAGTGGAATCTTTCTTTAAAGATAAACATATATCTTTGCAATGGCCATTTTAGTACACTGGTTTGCAATTGCTTGCTGTAATCAGAACTCACTTGGGATGACAGGAGAACATTAAAAAGGCTTGTGAATCACTCACCACGGCTAAAGTTTTAACAAACTCTCCCAGACATCTGTTTGCGTTGTTACAATGGTAAACCAGTAAAGTATACGAAGTCGACCCTTGTTTATCCTCCATTATCTCTCCCAGACTTCTTAGTTCTCACTATTAGCTATCGCTTTTACCATTTTCAAAGCCATCTCTTCCACTATCATCATCATCATCATCATCATCATCGCCATCATCATCATCATCATCATCATCATCATCATCATCATCACCGCCATCATAATAGTCTTTGTAGTCATCGTCATTGTCAACATCAGAACAGAAGCCGATGGAATGTTGCGATCTTATGATAAATCCCTACTCTCTCTATGTTTCTTTCATATCCATGGATCTCCCTTAAATTCTATCAATGGCCTGTAGCACTTGAAAGAAGCGAACTCATCGGTCGACTATTTTGTAATTGGAGCTGGCGGAAAAATAAACAACGACACCAGCCACAGCAACAAAGTTCCTAAAGATAGTTCGTTGTTTTTCTGGGCTGACTACAGCAAGGCGGGAGGATTTGCTGTGGTGCACATGGGGGTGGATAACACCACACTAGAGATGTTGGATTGTGATGGATCTCCTGTCTATAAAGCTCGACTCTTCCCTCGTCGCTCAGTGAATTTAAAGCAACTTAGTTGATACAAAATGCTCTTTAAAGTTCGTTATATGGAAATTAGTTTGTTATGCAATGTTTCATTCAATTAAAAAGTTGAAGCACCTTAGATTTTTGGTTTTATGACTGATTTTAATGAGTATATTTGTGTTGCTATGGAAAAAAAGCGACTGGATGAGGTTTCTAGTTTAACTATCTTGAATTTCACAGCTCTAAGTTTTCCCGTTTGCACCTTTTTGTCATTACACTTTTGGAAATGTAAATTTTTGTTAATATATTAATGTATAACGTCAGAATTCTGTGTTCATGTCGAGTCATCATTACGCTATTCCGATTGATTTGATGATCTTCTGATCGATGTAAAATAATTGCTTAACTTTGTACTATACCAAGCTCTCACTTCCACTCGCTCTGTTGGGCAGAAAGCTGGCTGTTCTATAAAAGTCTTAATTGGTGTTACCCAAGATGAAAGAAGAAATGTATAAAACATTTGAAAGCCAGTCGAATTCCAGCAAGAGGTTTCTCCTCCGGCAGTTCCACTTTCTGGTTTCACTTTTTTTTGTTTGGAAAGCGCCTTAAAAGAACAAACACTGACCCTTCAACCATATTAATTTGATTGAATAGTTTATTCGCATCATTGTGAATCCGGCTTTACAAATTTTCTCTGCATTGCTGGGCTTGTTGATCAAAAGAGTTTTTCTATCCTTTCCATTGCGCATGTCGCAGATGCGCTGTACGAAAAACTACATTTCAAGAAAACAACAGAAGACCAATATTTCTCGTTTTGAAAAAAGTAAGCAGCGAAATAAGTACTAAGTTCCATGACGTACTTGATTTTACCAATTATAGTAGATATTTATTTTTCGCCATACTTATTTGAAGTTGAAATGGGAGACGCTGTTCAGGTAGTCTGGGGCTTAATGCAGAAGCCGACTCATGTTCGACTTCTGATCGGCGACTCTTCGGCGTATTGGCTCCGAGGACAAGATTCACTCAATGTCTCTCTTCATTCAGCAGTATAAATGGTTTCGGGTGAATTGTGCCGGGGAAAGATGCGGAAATGTCCAGAGATCAATTGCCATGTAACAACACGCCTTCCTTCGAGAATACAAGTGCTGTTAATTGCCTCAAGCTACAGAAACTGAGATAGGCTGCAGTAGTTATTCGATTCCGTCGATTCCGTTTCGTATACAGGCCCTAAGAGTATTTAAAATAAGTCAGTCACAGGTAGATAGATTATTCCAGACCAATTTGACGCGTTCACCAGCATTCAACACTTGTAAGAATGACTACAACAGCGGTAGTAAAAGTCACCATCTATCGCATCATTTCCTAATCACCTTCTACATCGCTCTCGGGAATAAACAGCAGGCCTACAACCACCACTGACAACTGTTGCCGAACCTCCTCGCCCATTCGACCAACTTCCTCTTCCCCCTTCGCCTCCGATGTCTCCTTCGCAACATTAACATCATCAACATTGTCACCATAATCACTCATTATCGTTATCATCATTATCATAATCATCATCCCTAACATTACCTACACTTAACCAATATAACGCATTTTCCGGGCTTTATGACGTGATGAAGCCACGCGGGATGTTGGAAGACCACGAGGAGAGCTGATCATGAAATCCCTTCATTACAATGTCCAGAATTAAATCCTTGGGGGAGGGGGGTGGGTCTTTTACAACAGTTGAATGATAAGAACAATTTTAACCATTGCTCTTGCGAGTCCCGTTTAAACAGAAATATTTTGAGCAAAGGAAAATAACCGTGCACGATGATTCACGGCCTCACTAACATGAGCACGACAGTTGGCGTTCAATTTCTCTTTGTTCTCTTTCGTCCAAAGTAGTCCATTATATATAAGGTCGGTAACCAGAACAATAATTGGTAGATGTGGGTAATCCCCACATCCCCGTTGCTGACCATTGAAATACTTCTCTTTTCCTTCTGTTTATTCTTTGAAATTTCTATGACGCAATGGCAACTTCCAGCACCTAAAAGAACAGAATTCCTCAGTTGAATATTTCGTCATTGGAGCCGGTGACATTGTGTTAAGAAGCACCCGGAACAAAGACAAAGTACCGAAAGGAAGCTCTCTGTTTTTCTGGGCTGAGTACTTAAGATTCGGAGGATTTGCGGTGATACGCGCCTCGGTGGAGAACATGACAGTGGAGTTTGTAGATTCCTTCCAAAGTAGTCTTTACAAAAGATCAATCTCTCCTCGATCACCTATCGAGAGTCTAAAGTAAACGATTCCCCATAGGTGAATATTGTAGAATAAATCTACAATTGTCAGGTTCTCCAAGGTGAAACATGTCAAATAAGATTATCATAAGAAATATTTAGCAATCAGATGATCGTATAACTTTCTTATGTGATAATTTTTAATGTAAAGATGATTTCATCGAAGTTACTAGTAAAATGAAACCAGTGAGAAAGGCGTCGTGTTTTGGGGTGGGTAGGAAGGGAAAGCGCCCTTTCAACAATCGGGAATTAAAACACGAGAGAAGAGCGAGGCAAAAAAATGATGCTTGTCAAACAGACCTCGTAAATGGTGTTTTTACCATAAAGTTAAAAAGCTTACTGTTACTACATTGTGTTGATGTTCCAAGTAGAGATACATATAATTACCTCGGTCATGTTCCAAAGAGACAACATAGTATTCTGAGCAAATATACTATAAAAGTGGTGTAGGCATTACGTGCGCTGATTCTTTTACATTTTTCCGGCAGTGCAACGGGGTTCTCTAATCTTGAATCCAAAGACTGAGACCATTATAACTAGCAGTAAATTATCATATTTAATGATCCATTAAGTTGAAGATTGTTTCAACTCCTCACTCGTTTTTGATCTACCATGTTCCATCATCGATCGGCAAAAACTATTTCGTAGTTTGGGTGAGCTACTATTTGAAAGGATACTTTAACGAATGACCATAAGAATGATGCACACGGGATAGTTTCTTCACAAATGTCGTCCTATTGATGGCTATAGCGCTCGCTTCCCTTCTGGTCGATGATACACAGCCAATCAGAGGGATTAGAAGGCGGTCCTCATCCCTGACCTTAAGACTGTAGGTTTCAAAACAAATACGCTTATCCCAAAACACTTTGATCATTATAATTTGAATATATCAACAAATTTGAAATGATGAATTGGCCACCGTTACGGTTATAAAAGCTGACGTTTCGAGCGTAAGCCCTTCGTTGGAGCGAAGGGTAACTCCGACGAAGGGCTAACGCTCGAAACGTCAGCTTTTGTAACCGTAACAGTGGCCAATTTACCATTTCAACTTTGTTGCTATATTCAAATTATTTCGTTACCCCCACCGACGCAGCGCAAAACAGTTTCTTTAGAAACTATCAGCCTTTATTCACTTTGATCATTAGATGAGAGTTGATGTCAGATTTTTTATCTTGCTTTATATTATGTTTAGCAACTTTCCAACGGTCGTATTTCAAAGCCCAGCCTAGAAGCCATAAACTCTGCTATGACTACGGAAGGAATGAGGCGAATTAGAAGCGTGATAAGAGAAAACTGAAGTAGATTCAGAATTATCTTCTCCGCAGTTTGAATGTGTGGAGGAACAGAGATGTAAGTCCTATAACTTTGAAGCAGAGGATAACGGAAAAAATAAATTCAGGTGCCAAATGAGTACGAAAACTTGAGATACAGAGAAATGCAGGTGAAAGAGTATTTGCTAAAGTAGGCCCAGTTTTCAGTGCTAAGAAAGCTTATCAGTCATTTTGCTCTATTTTCAATCCTGAGATTCCCGAACGGAACTGCGATATCTCGGTTGAAAGGAGAGTAGGGAGAAATAAACACACGGTTGGGTGCTTCTTGCTGATTAGAGGTACAAAATACCAAATTCAAATGAATTTGAATAGTGCATGCTCTTATATTTTCATCTTGAAAGCGAATGGCGCACATAACGAAGTTCGACCGAGGGTCATTTTGTCACGAGCGTACCTAAAGCAAAGCACAACGGGGAAGGCAACGAGGACGTGGCAAAACAAAAAAAAATGCTAATATACAGAGCAATAGCCCCAGCAAGTATGTTTTAAATCTTTGAATATTTCTTAACCTTCTCAGCAAAACAACAACGTGAAATCTCAAAATTTGCGTCGTCTGAGGACGGAAACCCCAACGGCAAATTATTTAAGTTTTCATTAGGAATTCAACGATGCTCTCTCACATTTTGCTGAAGTTGAGGTGTGGCGCTATAAGGGACGATAAACAAATCCAGCCATTCGAGAAATTCGAGTTTAAGATTTGAATTTATTTTTTAGCCGACGTTTTCCTAGGTGTTGCTTTCTGATTGTTTAAGGTCCCTCTGACTTGGGATTCCATGCGTCTGTGCACTACTCGATCATCGCATGGGACCATGCAGGAACTTTTACTTGTTAATGAATGAGTTTCCTTTATTTTTAATGCCTCATGCGTCTATAGAAGTTATCTATCGTCCAACATTATGGGATGTATCTATTTTCTTTATACAAAGCGCCTGTAAGAAGGACAAGTCTGGGGCGGATCCAGGGGTGGCTCGGGTGGTTCGGGTGGTTGGGTCGAACCCCCTAAATTTTCCCTCAAAATGCTGGAAATCATGTTTCCGAAGACCTAATTTTCAAAATCTTCCAGGGGAGCATGCCCTCGAACAATTCTCCGAACCCCCCTTGACTTAATCCTGGATCCGCCCCTGAGTCATTTTGCGGGGAGAATGGATATTGTATCCCTGAATACAACGAAAACCACTCACGGCGCAACCACAGAGAAGGTTATCAAGGCGTGCCATGCAGTAAGTTGGCAATGTGATCAATAAAGTTATTGCGCGATTTAGTACGCGCATATATTATTTTCCCTCAATTGCGACTCATAAAAACGTAACCGTGAACCCTCTCTGACTTTCGTTCAACAGAACCTGAAAGCTGTGCTCACTGACTCCATCAAGATGGTGTCACATCTAGTGGTGTGTACGCCTTCAATTCAGAATAGTTACTGATCACTATCAACAACAAGTTAATTTCATGACTTAAGCGATGTCGTACAACGGAAATTACGAATGTTTGTCCAGTTTTGTCGGAAAGCGTCACTTCTGTAGCAAGTGTTTTAGTGACTGCGGAAGTTTATCTTTAACTTGGCTCTTACTTGCTGTTTTTGATATCAGATTGGTTTTTGAGATCAACAGCTCGGAAATGGCCCAGAGTTTCTTACCTAGTCCTTTAATTAAGCATAGAAGATTCGGTTTGAAATTTAATTTTAATTTGTATTTGTGGCTTGGAGTTTGTAGCATAATCTGTTTGGCAGCAATAGTTCAAGAATCTATATGACTTCATGCACAACATCCTCAACATAAAACTTCATATAAACTGACTTATGGCTGACTCTGTCAGTGTAACTAAATTAATTGTACGTGCATGTTAGGTATCAGTATTAGCGTGTAAACTGGTCTTGTTTTGTAAGTTATCCACGAGTATTCCTCCATGGAAGCTGATCAATTTGTTTTTTAAAGATGACAGCCAGATGCAATAATTTTCGAGTTCGGGATATTTCTCATAAGATAAGATTTTTTCAAAGCCATGCACATTCCATTTGTCAGAAACTTTTGTTCTTGAGAACATTAGATGTGAATATCACCAAGATATGCGATATCTTATTTTTGAATTTCGTTCGCAAATTACCCCCACGAAAAGTAGAGGCCGGCCCGCAGAGATTTTTACAGAATTAAAAATTAGACTATTAATATTATAGCCAATTAGGTGCATAGTTTCAATTCCAGAATCGGTGTTGTTTTGGAGAAATACAGATAAACGTTTTCCCTGTTTTACTCTTACATAAGAGATGACCGAACTGTACCGAGATGAATAAACGGCGATTAATGTTTCACGTTCACTCTCATCAAAGTATAGACGAATGATGTCACTATATGTGGTAGAAGTACAACTTTGCAATGTTATGATGAGCTTGAGATCGCGAAATAAACATTTTACACTTTTTGGTGCTGTTTTTGTAAGAAACAAGAGTGCTACAACCTTCAAAAAGGGGCATTTTCGTTCTCCCCCCCTGAGTGCCTAGCTGCATGCAAAATTTGAAGGGGTTGAAAATTTTCATTTCCCAAGATGTTTCATTCTTACAGAGACTAGCTCTGAATGACTACGGCAATGCCATTTATTCAATAACGTTGTTACAACAATCATCCCTATCCATACATAGTAATGAAAAAACATGGGTAGCTGCACCGTCATTCTTATTCAAATTCATCCTAAAGGGTTATTCCTGCTTCCCCATTTTCACCGTTTAACAGGTTGGGGTTGCACCACCTGTATTTTTAAACAAATATGAACTTCTTCATCTCTTTTTGTCGCCAAGAGTAGATTAGTGGATTTATAAGAGAGTTAAGCATAACACCTGTTCTAATCCATGAACCCCAAAGATCATTCGTCTGTATAGTCCCAGAGAGGCAGAGAATTGCCTACAAAAAAGCGGGCAAAAACGAACAAATGACGGCACCGACCACAAAAACATTCTTTCCACTTCTTGTTGGGGCAATTGTTGAGTTTTTATTATCTTTTCGTGGCGTCTTGCCTCAAGATACAAGACCAAGTATGCAGAGACATTGAAAAGTATATATGAAGGCAGAACAAGAACATGTGCAACAGTATATACTAGTCTGAAATTGAACAGCCAAAAAACTGCAAAAATCAAATAAAAGGGTCTAAATTACAGCCACTGTTATGGTGAAGTTTTTTCCATCGATAACGCTTGGGTAGTAAAAGGTGTATTTGATTGCAATAAGTCTTTCGAAAGTCACCAGCATCAGATAAAGTAAACAAGATATTAATAATACACTGAGAAGAGTTCTGTGGATTTCTGCTGCAACTCTATCGATGTTATCGAGACCAAGTAATTGGGAGATTTTCCGCAGGAGAAATGACTTGAAATGAATTCGCACCTGAACTCGCCCCGCTAATTATGGACATTTATAACTGCTCACTCAGAGATGCCTATGTACCTGATCTGCTGAAGCAATCCATAATCAACCCCCTGCCCAAGGTTTCCCCGCCACAAGAAATCCAAACGGATTTGAGATCTATCTCCCTGACCTGCACCCTTGCCAAAGTCATGGAAGGGTTTGCGCGCGGCAGACTTGTAGCGCAAATCTCGGAAAAACTTGACCCACGCCAGTACGCAAGGGAGGGGCTCTCCACCACGGACGCCTTGATCTATATCCCACAGGCGATACACGAAGCAACAGATAGCGGGAATTGTGGAGTGAGAATGTTCTTTGCTGATTACTGAAAGGGCTTTAACTTGATTATCATTCCATTCTTCTCAGGGAGTTGGCATTTTTCGATAATTAACTGGATTGGGGCCTTCTTGACTGAGAGATCGCAAGCTGTAAGGATTGGGAACTCTCTTTCTGATTGGAAATCACCCATGGGAGGCATCCCGCAAGGGACGAAACTAGGTGCGATTTTGTTCGCTGTGATAACCAACAATCTTATGCGTGACTGGCATTTGAGAATTAAATTCGTTGATGATACCACGGCATTGGAAATTTTACCAAGGAATGGTATTAGCATACTAAATTTAGCTGCCGATGACATCCACAAGTTTTCCATAGAACACAATATGAAATTAAACCCAAAAAAGTGGAAAGAAATGTTAACTTCATGCAAAATGATAATTTTACTACAAGACCAAAAAACTTATAAACTACTCGGTATTATTATCAGTAATGATTTAAAGTGGAGTGAGCATATTGATTACATTTCGAAAAAAGCCTCGAAGCGCCTGTATTCCCTAAGGATTCTAAAAAGAGTTGGTGTTAATAGAGGTGGAATTTTTAAGGTTTACCTGACAACAATAAGACCTATATTAGAATACGGTGTGCAAGCCTGGCAAGATATTCCTGAATTTCTTTCTAATAAGCTGGAATCAATTCAAAAGAGAGCTCTACATATCATCTATCCACGCCATAGTTATTTAGATGCCCTTAATATTACTAACCTTGACAGCCTGAAAGAAAGACGAACTCAGCTCTGCTGTAAATATTTTCAGAAGATGTCTAAAAAATCCCACCCCATTAACTTTCTTATACCGAGAACAGCAACGAGTAGTCATAGTTACAACCTTCGATCCGGCGACAACAACAGAAGTGTTGTTTACGCTGATAGGAATTGTTGCCGGACCCAGCGTTCAGGTTCTTTTATCAATAGTGAATATGCAAACATGTAAATAGTTTATCATATAAGGGACAAAAATAATGAATTGTGATTGTTCAAGACAGAGGGCATTTTTTCTTAATTTTTGTAATTGCCCCGGGCAAAATTACTTGAAAATGATTGGCTGAAAATCGCTTAGCAACGGCTGCCAAGGTAAAGAAATTTCTGTTTGTTTTGTAACAATGGCGTTCCGTTTTGCGCGAGAAGAGTAAGAAAACATTTTGCCCCTTATATTATAAACAAGTAATCACATGGTTCCTCGTAGAATTAAGGATTAATATCACTTGTGTTTTCGGAAGTTGCAGAAATTGCCCGAGTCGCTGCGCGACTCGGGCAATTTCAGCAACTTCCGAAAACACGCATGATATTAATCCTTAATTTTACTCGGCCCCATGCGATTACCTATACTAATTACGATATTTTTATTGTTCTTATAGTAATTGTAGTTTTAATTAATTATTGATTGTAAATTTAGCCCTTTAATTCAGTTAATTCTGCAATGTGAAAAATAAACGGTATATTATTATCATTATTATTATTATTATTATTATTTGACGGCTGCATTGCGACACTCGTTAATATGCCAGTTACCGCTAAAGTAGCCTGCAAGATATTGGTGTTGGTTCTAAGCTGCGGTGTTCTCTTCACCGCCACTATCACTAATGCATTGAGCAGAACTGTAAAGGGGCAAGCGATACTATTAATGATGGTAGTGCTGATGTAGGTAACCTCCAGAGGGATGTTAGCTTTGTAGCCTTCGATGCTGGCCATATTCACATCGTTTGTGGAATTTGTCCCCAAGAAATTGGCCATGCCGAGTTGGACTTCAAAGTGATAAGGAAACAAATGGAATATCTAAGTAAGGGAATAAAGAATTTCCATTAAAGTTAGCTATTTTAATGGGACTTGTAAGAACAGAAATAAAAATGATATGACAATCTCTGAAAACATTCCACGCCATGGTGTGATCATTGACGTTACAATGAAGTTGATTCCGCATTCTAGCCTGTGTTCTATGGTTTAATAGTTGACATGACTTTTAAAAATCTTGTTCTTTTCTTCTCCGAATGATATGATATACAAGGCTTCTAATAGTAACTCTATTAGAACTTGGAGTCCAAGTTCCTTGATATATTTTCCATACATTTTAAGTGTTCTCGCTCGGAAATTTTTTAGATAGACCAGTGACAGTAAAAGAGATGCCATAGTGGCATACTATTTAACTCATGGGCAGTACAATGCAAGAACTTTGTTTTTCTTTGTTTTGAACCATATGTAACTCTAATTGACCGACTAGGCTGGTAATGGTCCCGCGATCGAAACCATTTTTAGTACATTATATTTCGCTTTTGATATGGCGATGGTAGTCATGGAGCTTTCGTCAACATCCCACATATTTTTCTCCTAGATGCACTCATTGGTTAAAGATACAGTGATACATCTTATGTAATTGATAGTTTCGCCAATGAGGGGCTGCTTTGGAAAAAATACATACAGAATCTTAAAAACCAAAAAGCGTACCTGTGGTGAAAACTTTCGCCAAGCTCCTCACGATTGACGGCCCTTTTTCAAGTGTACTGTATAGCTTAAAATACAAGAAATGCAAATTACAACACGAAGGCTGATGTTTACCGTTCGACTGAAACGCATTTATCAAGAAATTTTATCTCGTTCGATGTCTACCAGATGGAACTCGAATAGATTCATTGAAACCAAAACTCAAACTAATCGCAGGCTAAAGAATAAACAGGAAAACAGCTAAGAGGGTTTTGATTAGCCGAGAATTGTAAGAACGAATTACAACTTAATTAACCCCTTCACCCCGAATATCTAAATATCTAATATCTAAATCTGCACTTTCTGCCTTACATTTCTTGTAATGAAAAACGTGTACATACCATTCTCTAGAACCAATTATGGTCTAGCAAGATTTAGTGTAGTGGCATCACAGACCTGGCAAACGATACCTATTAAAATAAAGTGTCTCCCTGCCAAAAGCTTTAAAAAAATATATAAACTCTTCCTACTTGGCAGGCAGACATCTTGAACAACTTTAACCTATCATAGAGCTCTATTTTACTATTTTAACTGTTTAGTATATGTGCTATCTCCTTAAGTGTATTTAACTTCCACTCATCCGTAACTGCTGTGGTGGTGGCCAACTCGAAACAGGGGCGTAGCCAGGATTTTTCAAAGGGAGGGTCACAGAGGCTACTCACCATTTACACCGCTGCTCTCCCGCGTGTATCAGCGGGCTCAGTCGTATTATCGCGGCATGAAGACCCATATTAACAAAATACAAGGGCGGTTGAAGAAAACACTTCACAAAAAAACAAATTTTAAAAAAGTGGGCTTTTCAACAATGGCTTTTACGGCCAAGATATGGCGTTTTCGCCACCTGAATATTGTAGGTTGTTTGCTCTAAAGAAGGCCTACCAAGGGGGGGTCACGGGCACCCCAGGACCCCCCTGGCTACGCCCCTTGCGAAAGCTTGGCTCCTTTGGCTACTACACACTCTTTCCACTGCTTTGTGTAAATTCATGTATAGTTAGAACTCTCTTCTTTTTTTTTTTTTCTACTCGTATTTTTAGTAGAATAAGTGTGAATAACGAATGAATGAATGAATAATGCTATCTTGAGAATTTGGCGTAAAGATCAACACTTCCCCCCCCCCCCCCCCCAGTAGTTGATAGATTTTGTCTATTATCACCTTTCGCTCGAAAATGTTTTGATATCAGGTCTCTCGTGGAACTAAGAT
Organism: Stylophora pistillata; assembly: GCF_964205215.1. Taxonomy (NCBI): domain Eukaryota; kingdom Metazoa; phylum Cnidaria; class Anthozoa; order Scleractinia; family Pocilloporidae; genus Stylophora; species Stylophora pistillata. The sequence continues at coordinate 23,264,414 of NC_142527.1, read as the reverse complement.
GGGTTGAATTAAGCTCGAGATGCGCATAATGTATTTAATATCACAAACTGAACTATCTCGCTGTTTCTCTTCTGTATATCAGTTGAATTGAAATGACGGTGCTTGATTAAAATCCACCTACAGCTGTCGCTTATGCATGTCAATCACACAAAGTATCGTCCGAGGTGCACGCACCCTTAGATCTTTTACTCTGTGGTGTTCTGTCCTTTTTAATATGATAAATAGTTTTAGAAGGTGGTAAAGACGTTAATAGCGAATAGAGTTTGAACGAACTAGAGTATAGTGTGAATAAAGGGTGAAAGTTTCTAGAGAAACTGTGGTGCTGCGTCGGTGGGGGTAACTAGGTAATTTGGTTATATCAGCTAAGTTGAAATTGTAAATTGGCCACCGTAACGAGTTAAAAAGGCTAGCTTTTTTAACTCGTTACGGTGGCCAATTTACAATTTCAACTTAGTTGATATAACCAAATTATGGAGTATAGAGTGTTAGAGAAAGCATAACAACAGCGAAAGAACAGCGATTTGTGCTATTTACTGATTCTTGGTTCAAAAATAATAAATTAAAAATAAATTCTAGGAGCGAATTTTTTTCCTTATTTTATTTAACCAATAGTCGCTAATAGATCTTGCTTTCTGTTTAGGAAATCAAAATTGTTCTTTCAAAATGAAAATAGATTTCTGCGAATCGCTGTTCACTATGTAAACTCAGATTCCAGTAGATATAATCTTAATCAAATAAATTAGTTTAGTTCCTAGCTGACATACTCAAGTCAAATACAATTTCATAGTTCCACAGTTACTTTTATGCAGTGAACAGCAAGCTGTGTACAATACCAGGACGACAAATTTGGTCCTTCAATTCCTATCCAAAACAACTTAACTTAATGATATGCATTTCCATGTGATGCTTGTGGTGAGCCTGAAAAACGTTATTGCCGATTTAATTCTCAGTAACCCGTTCATTCAATTTGTTGTGCCTCTAAGTAACAGGCAGTGTTAAAAATAAGTCGCGTATGAAATCACATCTTTGTTGTTTAGCAGACTGCATGCATGATGGAATCAAAAATAACTATAGAAAAAAAAAAACACAGTATATAGTTTCTCAAAATAATGGTCCTGTGCGTGCATCAAAACTTTTCTTATCTCACTCTTCCTTTCGGGTTCTTTTCTGGTTGTTAGCGCGTCTGCATTTCCAATGGGAGACAGTGAGTACCGCAGCCAGCGCACCAATCATTGAACAGACACCAATCACAATTGATTCAACCACCAGCATGACTGTAGCTATTAACCGGTAAGCAAAATATATTGAGAAAAAGTTCATTAGATCATAAAACGTTTACACTTTACACTGTATGACCTGACGAATGCTACTTTAGACACAAAATTGAAAGCATTTCAAAATAAATTGCTGAACCGTACTATTTTGATCGTAGATTCGCCATTTCATCACCAAAGATTAATGAAGAGTCCCTCGAGCATCTATTGTTTTTCTGTGCTACAACTGAAGTCTTTTGAAAAGAAAGAGGTGTTACCATGGCTGGCCACCCATACAAATGAAATAGTAGTGTTTACACTCATAGGTGTTTTTTTTTGTTTTGTTTTGTTTTTATTTTATTTAGAGATTAACCATAAGGTAGGACTTTAAGTCCGCTACTAGGTTTCTACACCCTAGAAACCCAACCCTATCCCACCCCAGGGGAGGACACCCACCACACAGCAATCTCGCGCGTGGGAAATTAACATCTCCTACCCCTAACCCTGCAGGAGACGGGACCTACGGTTTATTCGTCCTTATCCGAGAAGACTAGAAAATCTATCCATTATTCGATATTATAGCAAGGTAGCACATTCTCCTCAGTTATTTTAAGACCCTGAGTGTTAGTCCGGCCGGTCGGGGCTTGAACCCTCCTCCTCCCGCACAACAGTCCGGCGCTCTACCAGGGGGCGGTTTTGTTTGGTAAATTTGACTTCAAGACTTTATTGTAATTAACCACATGCTTTTGCTTTTTAAAGTTCTATATCTATAGGTTTAAGCTCGACAATACAAAATCATCTTTAAAAGTTTTTAAGGCTCAATTGAAAGCTACTCTTAACGTGGTATTTATGATTGCTTAAAGAAATGGTACACTGGTACAACCTTGCGAAAAGTGGGAATCTTATATTCTTGTATATATTTGTGTACTAAGCTGGTTTAATTAAACGTTCTACATCCCTGCTCTTCTTACCGAGTATTACGTATTAGAGATTATTAGCAATGTTAGTATAACTGTAAATGATGATTAGTATTGAAAGTAATTTTACTTTCCGTATATCATGTAGACAAAGAGTAAGCAAAATTAGTACTGTAAGTACTATTACATTTGCAAGTATTATAAGTTTTTGAAAGTAAAGTTTGATTTTGTGGGAAATGTAAGATGGTAAGAAATGTCAGTAATATTAGCATTATAAGCAAGTATGTGAAGGTGTAGTCTGATCGTCTGGGTGAGTGTAGTCCTGAGAAGGACTGTTGTCGGTGGTAGTGACTGACGTTTCGACAACCTGTGCGGAAGTCATCATCAGAGTCAAGTGATGATGACTCTGATGATGACTTCCGCACAGGTTGTCGAAACGTCAGTCACTGCCACCGACAACAGTCCTTCTCAGGACTACACTCACCCAGACGATCAGACTACACCTTCACGTGTTACCCCCGGGTTCAAACCATCTACTGCATAAGCAAGTATATAACTAATGTGCATTATCAAATAAAAATTTTTTTAAAAAGAATGACGAATGGAGAAGGAAGCTGAATAGAGGTTTTGCACAGCAGCCATGTTGGATGGCAGGAACAATAGATTATTTTACCCATGGGAAAAATTTTTCTTTCTTATGCAAAATATTTTCATTGTTCCTGCCATCCAACATGGCTGCTGTGCAAAACCCCTATATATACTGGCGATGCAGGGGTGCAAAGACTCTTTTCAAAATCGAAATTTCCTGGAATTGTTTATGGTTGAAAGTTTTTAGTCTATTTCAGGTGTTCGGTAGGGAAACAATGGAGCACTGATACCCACGTGACCGGCCGCGCGAAACCACTTGGTCGAAGAAGATAAGAGGTGAGGTTGTTATCAAGAACCTTCAAAGGTATTAAGAATCTATTTTAAGGTTCTGGTGTGTTTCTCATTTCGATGAAACTTAGCGAACAGATGGGCGTCGTCCAATGGATGAAATTTAAATTCATAAGGACATTAAAGAACAACAAAAGCTGGTGAAATAATACGAGGTTAATTCCCATTTGACTATAACATTTATAGCCGTAGATTGTCGAATGATCAAAGAGGAGGCCGGGCTTTTAAAAACTCTAATTCCGCAACGCCTCCTAGTTTGTTTCTTTTTGAACACTGCATCACTGCCCAAAAAGCTGACCAAAAACTGTCAACCGTGCGCGAACAACAGTTACAACTCATCAAATCAGAAAGCAGCTTTATAAACTTGTATGAAAAGTGGATATACCCTTGATCGTTCAGGTCTAATCGATTGTTGCTTACATATTGTAAGCTAATTTATCAATAACGTTGGTTTCAAGTATTTACCATGTTAGAAGTCTTTTTATCAAATTAACATTAGCATATTTTGGAATTGTCACTTTGATGACAAAAGGACTCAGCGACTATGCCATTAAGATTCATTCAACAAAAAACCACAAAAAGCCTTGATTCCTGCTCGTCCCTTGTCGGTGTTTAGACAACACAAAAATACATACGGAGGACTTGAGCTACCGCAGTATGCGATTTTATAAGGCGAAACACCGCACCAAAACCTGAGCAACATGTGCGAATTTCAAATTCCCCCTTAACAAAGAATACCGTGAAGTTATAGCTATGCAAATAAATACGAAAAGTTTGCCTAAAGGACCCCAGGCTTTTCCAGAAGGAAATTACGATTTGCATATTCACTAAAGAAATTTCTCTCTCTGTGAAAATCACAAGCTCTTTCTCACCTACTAACAGGCTAAGTCATCATATATATATCTATATATGAACGGTGATTGGTTAAAAATTTATCGATCAATCGCTTAGAATGGTCTAGACTCTTCCCTCTCTGTGCCAAATAAAATGTTTCATTTTAAATTTCTGCTTTGGATCGTGAATATACCTGCATGAATTTCTCGTTCAACTAAATTTTGCCCCAATTACTTACTCTGGCTCCGTTTTGGTAAACTTTTTTTGTGACAAGAAACTCCGAGATCGCCTCTCTCATTAAAGATAAGCGTTAAATATGTCTGCTTTAGAGAAGCGAGCTGAATGCTAGCCCATCATTCTGAATAATTTTTGCCTAAATATTTTAAGGTAAGACATGTTTCCCTGGAAACTCAACAAAAACGCACTTTAAAAGGCATTTGGGCAAATACGTATAATCATTGTCAATTCTCCGCGGACAGAAAACGTCTATATATTCTTATGCAACCTTAAATACAAACTAAGTAATAGAATTGAGGGTATTAAAAAATCCCCAGCAAATATTTTTGACATTATTTTTGTTCCACTAGCAACGACGGCTCAAGGACGGCATGGCGTCCTTATTCTGACCATAGGAAATGAAATTTATAAAATGGTTTCATTGCAATCCACAAAACCCATGCATTTTTGCCAATTGAAAAATATCTTCTGCGTTACTAATTCTGAAGATTAGTTCAGTCCGGTACAGATCCTGATAACCCTTAACATTTCATGTAGTTTTGTTTGTTGAAGTCGTTTCTCCTTCTGGCGTTAGGTTTCTGTGCTTCTCTACGTCGTTGCCGCCATTACAGTGCGTAAGAAGAGTCACGATCGTTGTGGTACTTCCAGCTAGCAGTATAACGAAGATCAAAATTTCCACAAATGCCATTTTAGACTGCTCAGTGATCTGCAGCGAGAAGTATGATCAAGATTTAGAGAATATAGAATTGATTCTTTCACTGATTAAAATCACCATAATTACTACGTGAGGCAAATATTTCTTTTACAGGACGAGGAAGATCGCGTTCAAGGTACAAACTGGTTGCATGTAACAGATGCTGCTTGCGAACACGACAAAATTAGATCTCGTATGTGTACAATTTCAGTCAAAATGTTGTTGATCTTTCAACATATAGAGCAATGAATGGTTCCCTCTTTGCCGAATGCGCAAAATAACAATTTCAAATATAACAAAGCAATAGTTAACTTACCCACAACTTAAATTCTCGGGTTCCTCTCACCACAAATTAAAAAATTTACCCTAAGCTTTTAAATCCTCCGTTGTTAAAATCAATCACACTTGATTTGCTCTGTTAGCCGAGTAGGTGGACAAAGAGCACCCGTATCAAGGTAGTGACACAAAAGGAAAAATCATTAACATAATTTCAAAAACATCTAGTTACATTCACACTGAAGAAAAAACCTTTTTAAGAGTTATTCATGATTTTGAATGGTTAATTTATCCTGATGCAAGTGGTTAACAAACAGTTATCAATATAACTATCATTACCCAATATCATCACTTTTACTTTATTATTTCTACTTCAATCTTGCGGTAATTCGAGGTACTTGGCTGTATTTTTCCTTTCCCTCCTTTTCCTTTTCTTATCTGTTTCTTTCTTTCTTTTAGTGTTATTGTTTTTTTTTGTAATCAAACTATCAGCACCCTTTTTGTTTTTTTTTGGTTTTTTTTACCTCTAATGTCATACATTTAAATAAATAAATATAAATTATTTTGTTCACAAAATGTTCGTCTGCCTAAGTTGAACAGAAATTGCGTTGCTCATCATTAGCCGATAAAGCTTAAATCCTTAAAAACAGCAAATGAAACAATGAACGTTTGATTGCATTCCTAGATGTGGTGGTTTTCAACATTTTCAAGTTTTCACTGTCCTACAACAATAGCAATCATCCGTATCCCAAAGGCTTTAAATTATAGATCTAATAGTTCTTCTGTATTTGCTGTTGTCATGAACGGCGGTCAGGGATCAAAACAGGGAAGAAAGCTCCATCGATAATGCATGTTATTGACTGTCAATAAATCCAGTGAAATAACATGTAATTCGCATTGTCAGCTCGGTTTTCGATCTAAACAGAGAAACTGATATATGTCGACATTATATAACAAGGCGCCTGAAACATGTCGATTCCTCAATGATAGAGTAACAAGTGTTTGGTCTTCCAACGGACTGCCAGAGATAGGACGCCAGATAATGATCTCGAAACTTCTAGTGAGCAACCACAGTGACTCACTATTGGCAGCTTCAAAAACTCTTGCAGTCACTTCCCTTTAAAATTCCACAACAATTGCAACGTTTGCTCATCAAAGGAAAAAATGTTGTCTTTAGATCGGAACTTGGCCTTGGAGACGTCCCGGTCATGTTTATCTTTATTGTCCGCAATTATATAAGAATTCCTACTTGTGCCAGGATTGTCACCTTTACAGTTGTTACCATTAGTCTGTTTGACACCCTTTGGAGACTTTTGTTTCCGAGGGGCTGAAGGTTTTGTTTGGGTGCACACGGTGGACTTGTTCGCGGTTAATTGGACACCATGTTTTTTGTTACTTTTATGCTTTGTATTCGGCTTAGAAAACCGTTCAAGTGTGTCTGATATCACTCCAACCGTATTTTTGTCTAGATTAACTTCTGCCGTGGAGTTTGAGTCGTTCACACTGTTACTGGCACGGGTTGAGTCAATTTGTGGTTTCTTCATCCGCTGATTTTTCCTAATATCAGTCGTCTCGCCCTCACTCTGACCTTCTTCACGTGCTAGACCATGTGGTTTATCTCCTTGTCTCGTGTCATGGTTTGAACTAGTTAAACAGCTTTTTTCCTTGTGTTCTCTCTCACGTGTTGCTTGTGTCTTGTACTCGCTAGAACCTCGTAAGCGTTTCACCAGTTCGGAAAGAACCATGTCCTCTTCATCGCTGTCGAAATCATCGTGATGCGAAGTCCCATTGAAACTATCACCAACCATGTCTTGGTTTTCCACTAACTCTCCTTCTCCGTCGTTTCCGAGTTGGATTTCCGTCTCCGGGACGGTTGGGCTTATCAACCGTGTTTCGATACAACTGTCCCCTCTGCAGCCAGCATCATCCGCCCGACGGTCATCCACCCTCATCATCACTCTCTTATCAGCACTCGCAGTGTAGGTAATGTTTTTACACCGAATGCTGTCATGTTCGTTTTCTTCTTCTTCGGTAATAACTTGAAGCACATCGTTCATAACCGGGAAGTCTGTGACCCTTGTCACGCTTGCAAATTTGTCGCTGACACTGTTCTCATCTAGGGTATTCTCATCACCAAGAGACGGCCCAGGCTGCGAAACCGAAGCTATGTCCTCTGATGTAGAGCATGATACGTCAGAATTGTTTGTATAACCGGTCATTGACGAACAGATGTCATTGGATTCCATAATTCCTTTATCACCAATGTTTTGAGTATTATTTGTTCCACAAGTTTTCGCTTGATCAACTGGCCTGGAAACCGCGGACGAGGTCGCACAACTCGATTTATTGTCTCCCAATAAATCATTTACGCGTACAGCAGTCATCATAGTCGAGATAATTCCCGCGTCCATTCTAAATGGCGAAGCCTCAGCATTCTTTCGAACTTGATCAGCGGACGACTGTTGGTCACTTGAAGCTTCTACAAACTCAAACGGCTCTACAAAGTCAGTTGTAGGTTCAGATTTGCGCGGAAAAGGGGAATTGGCTTCGGAATTGTCACCAACAGCTGGTTCAAAATCCATCAATTCTTCTTCATACTCAGAGAAAGGAGACATGCTACCATCACCTGAAAAAGTTTCTGCGTTTTGCTCAATACCGTTGTTTGCCGAAAGATGTGAAGTAACATCACCTTGCAGTTCATCGGATCTTCTTCTATCCACGGCTGGCAATGTTACAAAGTCATCACACGGAGTCAACGAGACCGAGGAGTCATCCACTACGTTATCCCGACCTTGAGCTTCCTCAGACCTTCCCTTTGTTTCGGAGTTCACAGTGGCATCGTTAATTTGAGCCGTTGCCACTAACGTACTTTCCGAAATAAAAGTAAGAGACGTAGACGCCATGTTCGCTAATTCGGAGATGCCGTCTAAATTACTCGTGTTGAGATCAGTTTGTTGCACGTTTAGATCTTGCCTCACATTTGGATCAGTCTGGTTGATGCTGCCCGTTTCATTCCTCCTAGACTGAGCAGTTGACGTTTTTCTCTTTTTCGGCGCTGTATCCATGCACTGGGTGTCGGAGCTTTCTGAGAAGGAGGACCGATATCCACTAAGCTTTTTGGCCATTGACAGGGGCTTTCTCCTCTTCTTTTTCTTCTACAAAAGGGACAAACCAGTATAATGAACGTATGAGCGGCTACTCTACCAACTTACAGAGAAGGTTAAACTTAAAGGTGCACACAGAACATTCAAGAGTTCTTTTGGTCGCATATGTGAACAGCTTCTATTCGATATTTCTAAATTTAGCGTAAAACAGTATACCTCGGCACGCAGCTCTCGTAAACAAAAAATTCTTCAAAAGTTTGGAGAATACTCACCAAAGCTTCAAAGCTTATACTAAAGTTCAGACTGTGATTGTCTGTGGCCTTCAAATTTCTTTCTCACCTATCGTATCTTTTTTCTTTCGGTGTTGGACTGTTTCATTAATAATTGGGGTGTTTTTTTATTAACTTTTACATCTAGTGGTACAGCGAATGATTTTCCATTAAAAAAAAAAAAAAAAAATGGCACCTCCTTCCTTAAGCTCCCTCTTGACACGAACGAATGCACATTTGGACGACTCAGATACACTGAATCATGGCTGTTTCGATAACTACCATGATCTCTGTTCTGTTCTGTTCTTTTATTCTGCATTTCAAAAGTATGATATTTGTATCATCTCTGTGATAATAAAAGAGGCATTCGCAACCTCAAATTCGTCAATCTATCCATAAGTTTTTAACAACAAATACAGTTGTGAAGGTGTAGTCTGATCGTCCGGGTGAGTGTAGTCCTGAGAAGGACTGTTGTCGGTGGTAGTGACTGACGTTTCGACAACCTGTGCGGAAGTCATCATCAGAGTCAAGGGTGACTTCCGCACAGGTTGTCGAAACGTCAGTCACTACCACCGACAACAGTCCTTCTCAGGACTACACTCACCCGGACGATCAGACTACACCTTCACATGTTACCCCCGGGTTCAAACCATTTACTGAAATACAGTTGTACCTTAGGCAGCGATTGATCTTGAGGAGACGGTGTTGGCTTTATTCTTCTTTCTGCGTGGAGCACCAGATGCTTTCTTAGAGAATTCTGCAGATACACAAAGGGGAAACAATCAACAAAATACGATGAAAAAGCGACACAAAAATATCAGAAATAAAATTTCACAAACAATTAATTCAACGGGAGATTTCGTGACAAAATTGTTAATTTTTTCATAGTTAGATCCTTTTCCAGGTGCGCTCAGTCTGTAATCACATACGGGATAACAACAGCAGCAGCAACAACAAACAAGCAAACAGACAAACAGACAAAGAAAAGCAAAAAATATTTGCTGGTGTACTAGAACAACATACAGCGTACTTCGACAATTTCACATCAAACAAGATCGACAGACGCGTACATGTACAGACCAACAAACAAACACACTGGTAGAAACAGGGGGTACTTCTTCCAGGAACTCTAATTAAGCACGCAGATTTTGACATACACTTTAGAACGGCGGACATACAAATCAGTACAAGATATCTTGCATGTACTACTTCTTCTTCTTCATTAAAATGATAAAGCACGAAGCGCTGTACCTTATGGGCGAATCCTTTTGCACAGCCTTCCCATGTGCACAGATAAGGCCTGTGGCCCTCATGGAAGGATTTGATGTGCACTCTGAGGTTAAAGGCCTGAAAAACAAATAGATTCAAAATGTTGAGTCAAATGCGCCTGGCATAAGGTGAAATGTAGTGTATTGTGCTCCACACACCGAGCACTTGACTTTCAGAACCAGACGGCTGTTGGGGAAACTCTGCATCCCTTTTTTCCACACACGAGCAAGATGTGCATTCCTTCTATATAAAGATAATTGCCCTATGGCCTGAACATTTACATGAATAACTATCATTTGACACAGCAGTTTCTTTCCGTCCTCTTAAGTGGACGTTGCTGTTTTCAGATTCCAACAGCTAGTTTTCTACGGTAACCTACCTTCAAATAAACTTTTGAGCATCCCTCTCTGGGGCATTCATACAGTTTCCGAGTCGTACTGTGTATAACGGCATGCTTCCTGAGCTGTTAACACAATCAGGTCACATTGAGCCAAACTGAAATTCATTCGCAATGTGTCTGGTTTACAAGAGAAATTCCATGCTAACTGGATTGAAAAGTAACTAATATGAGGAACAAAACACTCACCTCCGAAGCTTGTGAAAAGTTTTTGCCACAATGGTTGCAAGAAACCCCTGACAAAGAAATAACTTTAAATGGAGGAAATGTTCATCTCTTGCAAAACAAATCAGTATAATAATCCCTGCCTAACATACATACCATGACTTCTCATGTGCACTGCTAATTTTGAAAATTTGTCAAAGGCTGCAGAGCATCCTGGTGTACTGCAGATGTATCCTAGATTGAAGAAAAGGAATGATCTTAAGATGTTTATCACTTTGTAATAAAATAGTGGATAGTGATGAGGCACACTTTGATTGGCTACTCAATATTTCATATGTCCTTTTGCTATTTACCTCAAAGCAACCTCACATGGGATTTGCACCTGAAAATATTGTAATCATTTATCTATATTATAATTGTTTATTTTTTATTATAATACCCCGGGCTGAAATCATCTTCTTTTGCTTCATTCAAAAACTTTTTTGTATGTACTAAAGAAACTATTCACCCAAGTAGAGGTTGGCCAGCAGCACCACTAGCCACATCCACTTCCATGAATAGTTGTTCACTCTTGGCAAACATCTGGTGCTCTATGCAAAAGGCTGTGGTCTAGCAGCGCCCAGTGGCCCTGGTGCCTTACATTTGCTCTTGCGCCACTCAAGAATTTTAGTTTTGTCATATAAAGCATATGATGGCAACCCCAGATTTTACAGTTTTAGATCACTGGGCTCCATTCAATTTTCCTTATAGCAGAGCCTTGATGCAGAAAGAAGAATAAAGCAAACAATGTCTCCTCAACATAGATCGCTGCCTAAGGTATATTTAGAATTAGTTTAATTTCTTTAACAGTTGTCACATGACATTGCATACATGTACAAACTCTTGCTGTCTCATGCAAATCTAAACAAAGCAAAATGGAAGTACATGTTCCTTCTGTGACATGATTGACAGCACAATAAAATTATTACTTCCCAGTTCACGTTATTAAAGGTGTGGTAATATACCCTGTGCAGTGCTGTCATTCAGATTGACAATGATTGGTGGTGTAATCTGAATTAAGGTGTATTGTGCTTCAAACCAGTCACCCCTTGTGCTTAAAACATTCTCAATATGAACCTTTACATCTAGTATCTGATGACCTATATCTTGATAAAATTTAATGGAGAAAACAAAAATTGATTCAGACCAGAATTTCTTGCATCCTTGTTTCTTACTCTTATGTGTAATTCAAAATCTCTCATTATGATAGAACACACAAATATACCTTTGTTGTGCTTCTTCATGTGATTCTGAAGCTTTGATAGAGTATGAAACCCAGTGCCACAGCCTTCCACATGACACCTGCAAATAATCAGTAACATGCATATGTATATGACTACCTAACAATAATACTTGAATAAGTGAGGTCCCTAACTAGGCACCAGTCCCTCATTGACTATGAAACCCAGTGCCACAGCCTTCCACCTGACACCTGCAAATCAGTAACATGCATATGTATATGACTACCTAACAATAATACTTGAATAAGTGAGGTCCCTAACTAGGCACCAGTCCCTCATTGGAACTAGATGAAAATCCTTTTGAATGTGAGAATTTAGACACACATGTAGAAGAGAGGTAACGTATACAAGGGCTTGAAAACTCAAACCAAAAAGGGGCCAGTGAGATAGAAGTTGAGTAAAGACACCTCTGGTGCTGCAATTGAAATGTGCTGGGAGATACACTTATGAAAAATGACAATCAAAAGACACCTCTGTCAGTTAAAATAAATTTTTCTCACAGATGGAAAATACATGTATGCTGTTAAATTAAAAGAGAATATTTCTTTCTTACATTTCATTTTTGAATTAGTGCCACCCCTCAAATAAGTGCAGCATGTGAGGCTGCACTTATAAAACTAATAAGCCCTGTGGCATTTATTGAAGTAAATCTATACAGTTATAATAGTAAACCTGTTTGGACTCAAGTCAAACAACATACATGAAGTTGTCCTTGTGTAGTGGTCTAAAAGAGGACTCAATTCAATCCAGTCAAACTTACTTGTACAGCTTTTCATTTGTGTGAATACAAATGTGTCTCTTGAGCTGAATACTTTTCTTGAAAGACTCATCGCATCCCTCGTAATGGCACTATGAAGCAGAGTTAACAAAGTAGAAGAAAAAACCATGAGGAAAACAATATTACATAATTTTTAACCTGGAGAGTCTCCTGATTACTCAGGAGGATTTGTGCATTATTAAAATATCTATTTTCTATACTTTGCAATAAAATTATTCTCTGTTCTTCCTCAAGTTTGATTTAACTCTATATAAAAATGCACTGGCTAAACCAAATGTTGCTCTTCAATGTCAAGAAAACTAAGAAATTATGACAGCAACTTCTCAACAGCGGCTGTACATTGTAAACTTTTTTATTAATTAATAACATTGGATCACAATTATACTTCAGATGAGTTGCAGCTAGAAAGATGGTTTGAACACAACAGTTCACTGAAGCCTCCAAAAAATTCTAATTTTACATGTAAAAGCAGTTTACTTATTGCAGCATACAATCCATCATTTGCTAAATACAAATTAGCTGGGCGGACACTGAAATGATCAAACTACAGGGAGCTACATGTAACAAGTCTTTGACATCACTTTTTTTTCCTAGTGATGGCACACACTTGAAATAAAAAATGTTAAGACATCAGATTATAAACTGAAGCATGGCATGATGCATTTTGCTACTAATGAAATCAGAATCAAGAGAGAACAAGTACAACATTTTTCCATTGCAGTGGCACTTCAAAGTTTGATGACACAAACTCTCAAAAACTGATGCAAGCCTGGTAATGTTTGCCAAGCACCCATCTACATGTAACTAACTACTTCAAACAATATGTTTAGTCAGGCCAACTCTAGTGAGATCTGTTTGCAAGATGAAAGCACCTCCAATACACCTTTTACTAGCAAAACAAAGAACCACATTCCTTTCATATCACACACTGGACACCACCTGTTCAACACAACAACAGTTGTCATGAATACCACAGAAAAAACAGAGGAAGTCAAAGTGCAACTCCACACTGAATTTCACTACAAACTTCTCAAAGCAGCCATTGTAAAAAAAAAAAAAAAAAAAAAAAAAAAAAACATGCAGGAAAGGGTTAATGAGATCATTGACCACATAAATCAGTGGAAACACATCGACAATATGACTAAGAAATGGCTTTCACAAACACCTGACCCACCTAAATACACAATCAACCCTTGCTGAAAACAGTTATTATATACAATAACATCTGATAGTCTCTTGTAAACAAAGGGAGAATCCCTTTTGACACATTAGTGAGAGCAAAATACAATTTAAGGCGACAATGCGACATGATCACAAAAGCCACATAGGTAGTCTGTACAGGTCTGTCTTTACCTTTATTCACAACGTGGCAAGGTAAAAATGACTAACCGATAAAATGTGCTATTTACGGGGTTCTTGTTGAGAGCCAGTGACCAGTTATTTTTATCAGCTGTTCAAGTAAATGTTACCGGCTATTTCACTGAAACCCGAGACTGAAATATCCACCAAAGTTATCCAACAATGTTTTCAATTTTTTGGAAAAATATCCCTTATCTCCTTCTAACCAATGCTTGAGGACATCTATCACATGTTACTGGTTTGAAAATACATTATGTTGAAGAAATCCTTTTTATTTTTTAACCAAATTCATTCCACGCTGTCACCATGCAAAATTCCTTCTGCCGTGTTTCCTTTCCATTCTTCATAATCATAGTCATACATCTTTATTTAACAAGGGAAACATATTAACTTTACACAAGTTTTCTAGCATATGGCCCTCACCTTCCCACCCCAGGGGAGGACTGATCCATCACACAGTAATCTCATGCGTGGGAAATGATCGTCTCCTACCCCAACCCTGCAGGAGGCAGGACCTCCATTTATTCATCCCTATCTGAGAAGACTAGAATATCTAACCATTTCTTAATGTTATAGAAAGGTAGCAAATTGTTCTCAATTATTTTAAGACCTTGAGTGTTGGTCCGGACGGGGCTCAAACCCTCGACTTCCCGCACAATAGTCCAGCCCACAATCCATTGGGCTAACTGGGCGGCGGAACGAAAAGGCCCAGCATTTATTGAGAAACATCACTGTGACAACATGGCATCAGGGCGAGGAAAACCTACCCTAGACTCTGCTAAGGGCCTTTACAGCCCAAACACCCCCAGCATGGAGGAAAGGTAAGAAAGTTTCCCGCTATTTTTTTTTTTTTACCTCCTAAATAAAACCTTGCAAGAACCCTGTATTTAAACAAAAGCCACCATTTAAAACAAAAACAAATGACTGCATTGCATCGAGGTTGGAAATGGACCTTTAATGCCCCTTCTATTGTTGATACAATCAAACAGAAATTATTGCAATTCAGTCCAACACTTGTAAAATTACTTTCAACTCTTCCCTTGTCTAAGATTTATTACATGTGCATAAACATCACACCATAAAATTTGAACAAAGGATAAAATTCAACAAGAAAAAAAAACATACAACTAAAATTATAGTATAAAGTTGATTGGCAAGATCTTTACCTTAAATGGTTTGTTATGCGACCTCTTCTCATGTCTCTGCAAATTGTGCTTGAGGGAAAAAGTTTGTGTGCAGCCTGGGTACGAACATCTGTTATGAAGAAGAAATTATTTGACACAGGTATAAATTAACACAGAAGTTTAAATAGCATTTATTGTACTGAGAGCATATACTGGTATGTCTATAGCCAAAAAAACAAGAGGAGGGGAGGGGGAGTGGGGATGGCTAAAACCCTTATTCAGTGATTGAAACTTTAAACAATTTGGGTCTTTGGAGCCAGGATCTGGCTCCAAGAAAGGTTGAAGCATTATAAGCTGGTGAGAGTTAGAACATTTTCGGTGTTAAGAATTAAGAATTGGAGTCTTCTCAGAGCAAGTCAGATGTGGTTGAAATGTGACTAACAAGCAGTTCCAAAGAAGGAAATTGGGTTTAATTGCAAGAATTTGTGTCACACCAAGAAAACAACTTCCGATTGAAAAGTTCAAGTTATCTCATTACCTTTTAGCTGGGTCATGGGTGGATGTAACAAGGAGAACTTACATGTTAATCACTTCTAGGAGTTAAACGGTCAATTCCTCACATGCAGGGCTTGACACTAACTTTCCAACCTACTGGCCGAGTGGCTAGTGACATCTTAGATGTTACGACAATTTCAGTTTGTTTACTTGCCAAACTGGCTAATGGAAATTGAAAACCACTTGCCAAAACTGAATTTCTACTAGTCTATGGCTAGTGGGCTACTGTTAGTGTCGAGCCCTGACATATGGAAATTTTCTCCATAGGGACCTTAAAAAAGCCATGCACATGAACGAAAAATTGCATACTTGAAAATTTCTTGCCCTGTGTGGATCAACGAGTGACGCTTCAGGTGGTATGGTCTGATGAAGGATTTACCACATCCTTCAAACTCACACTTGAAAGGTCTCTGCAAAACAAATCACAATTAATATATTTATAAAACATAATATAATTATAAAACAAACACTGCACGCAGAAACCATGATTGGATACTACTATCTTGTGTTAATTAGGTATGCCTTAGGGAGTAAATGGTCTTAATTAAAGGCTGAAAAAAGGCCAAATTAATAAAAAAAAAAAAAAAAGCCCAAAAAATATTTCCCACTGTTCATCTGTCTTCATAATGATCTGGTGGCCCTTAACTTGAACCTTTCAACTGAATCGATAGCATCAGGATGAACCCCGTAAAATGTGATTTACCCAGAAAGTGGCAAAATTGGAGTGAAGAGAATTTGCCGTTAATTGCTTTCAAATAAAACTCACTTGGTATTTCTGAGAAGACAGCACTACAATATATCTTCCGCAGTTCTGGGAGTGGCATTTTTGAGTGCAATAAGCATACAATAAGAGGGTAAGATCATATCATGCATGTAAGCTTGCTGTTGTTACCTAACTATAAATTACTTGTACGATACAAGCTGAGGATAACCGAAATACACTGCAGCTAAATTCACTATAAATGAAAATTACGGGAAAAAAAAATCTGGGTAGCGTTTAAAGACCTTCAAATTTCTCGAGATCAGATATTTTCTTAGCCGAATTCTTAACATGTATCAATTTCTCGAGCCCACGCTCGATGCCTTGGTGACGAACCAAAACGTACCTGACGAACAGAGTAAAAGCACGTGTCAGCTGAACTAGTCCTTAAATTGTCAGTTTAAAACCATAAAAAATTACAGATTTTGTTCACAGGACACAAAATATATACCTACCTCTCCTGTATGGGACCTCTTGTGCTCCTCAAGCCTCCATTTCTTGTTGTAACTTTTCCCACATTCTGAACAAGTATGATCCTCACCGTTGTCCGCCATGTTTTGGAGAACAGACGAAGTTCTAAATACAAATCAACCTCGTTTCCAGGGTCCTCTCTATTCCTACCACGATCCATCCTCGGACACCCAGGGGCTGAGTCAATTTCAAGGGCAGAAGAGCCTTCTGCCCTTAACTTGAAATCGACTCATAGCCCCTGGGTCTCCGAGGATGACCACGATCCAAATCAACCTTGAAGGAAAGGTGAAGGAGAGTATTTTTCCCGAAACTTCGTGTACATATTAAGGACAACAACAAATCACCACATGGTAAGTTTCACTAATTTTTGTCTCCATTTTCAAGCAAATTTCCAGACCCAAACTTCGCCTCATATGTTCTCTCTATTTAACCATGTGTACGAGACACAAAAAGTGAGCCTGGGTTACTTGTGGTTCTCGGGCCTAAGAAAATGTCATCTGACCATGAATTCTCTGATATCATGAATCTTGGATTGACTTACTCCAAAAGGTATTGTGGGCGTTTTAAAAGGATTCAAACGTAGCGGAAGAGGATGCTTGATCGAGCCGAAAAAGAATTAGAACAAGCGCTGAAAGATTGTCAACGGCTAACAGAAAAACCCAAAGAACAAAAGAAGCTTACTTTTTCCGATATCTGGGCGGAAAAAAATAAAAATATCCTCACAGACCACGCTTCTCAAAAGCGGCCAGTACACCAATAGCTAGTATGTCATCTGCCAGCTTTAGCTCTAACTTGGACTTTCAACCTGGTGAGCTTACCCTGGCCTATAATTTTTGATAATTCATCTTAATGTTTCTTCCCCTTCCTGGTATAGTGATTGTTGTTTTAGGAGTACATTCATTAAAGGCATCATATATTTTCTCTGTCACATAAAGGTAAGGTCGCCTACATAAAGCGCACATAATAAATGTTTCACCCAATTTGTTCCAGTATCAAGTCCTTATGGCTGCCACAACTATGATGAAATAAGCTCACACGATGCTGACGTTTCTTTTACCGGAACCCCAGGTAGCTCAAAATGGATTTCAATTTTTTCTTTTTTTTCAATATTGTCATTATTATTATTATCATTGGAAAGAGTGCCATAGAACGCCATACATTAATTATGCATTCCATTTCATAAAGACTGAATAGAAAGGTTTCTTTGCAACACTCTATGCATAATTAATGTAGGGGGTTATCTGGAACCCTTGCCTCATTATTATTATTATTATTATTATTATTATTTTTATTATTATTATTATTATTTTTATTATTATTATTATTATTATTATTATTATCACAGAGAAATCAACTGAATGCTGCATTCTAATCTGGCAGCACAGGGCGAAAACCGTAACCTGTGAGCCATGAAGTAAAAAATAAATGTACATTAACTAATCCTAAAATGCTTTTCCGTTGTGTCTACGGTCCTCCTTCTAACAGGAACTCAAACTGCCACCTTGAAAGTCCGGGCAATATTCAGCGTGCCCGAGAGCACTGCCCTCTACATCTTTCGCAGTACGTCTGTGCTTCTGCCTCCCACCAGCTCGCACATCATGACATCCAGCTCCCGTGACCTCCCCCCGAGGGCATCCATAATGATGTTATATTGCTTCACCTCGTAGCCTGGGAACCGCTGCCTTAGTTCCCAGCGAAAAGGTCCGTACTTCAGTGTCTTCTGTTCATCCTTTCTTGTCCGGTTGTTAACCCACGAGCAGCTCATTTCTAGCGTCACAACTCTCTCGCACATATGATTTACAAAGCGTGCATCCACCCTATTGCATCTGACCTATTATTATTATTATTATTATGACCTTATTATTATTATTATTATTGTTATATTTTTCTGATGAGGGTTTGGTAAGTCTCTTGTAAGGCTGAGGCCAAACCATGGCAAACTTGCCATGATCCTGAGGTACCACAGGGCTATGTTAGCTCTGTTTAATTGATTTAACCGCCTGTTTCATTGATTTAACCCCCTCCTTCGTCAGAATGTGAGATGCACTACGCATTAAAGCAATCTTTCGCAACAAAACCCATCCCCAGGCTTCCCCAGGCGTTTTCTATCGATTTATATGGAAAAACACTACTTTCTTGGCGCCAGTAATTCGATTCATGATAAGAGAGCCGTTAGTAAACGTAAGTTCTGTTTAATGGAAACACAAGACCATAACATTTTCAAGAAAGTATCTAACACTGTAAATCATCCTCTCTTGCCTTTTCTACCTACATTCAAATCTACCCATTATAAACTTAGATGGAAATCCTCTGTAAAACCTAAGATCGAAACAGTCTGCTCCATGAGTACCTATGTAGATACTAGTCTTTAAATATAATTTAGCATTACTGATGGGGGAGGGGGTGGGTTTCTACGTCTTTTCTACTTTGCACGCTTTAGATTTTAACTTGTAACATAGGAAATGTATTTTTATCCTACGAACGGATAAAGACATATTATTATTAATACTATTATTATTCGTCTATCCTTGTGCGATCTCCGAAAGCAAGATATAGTTAGATATTTAGAACCACCTTCAGAATATGAATCTTGACATAAGACACGATCACGATGTACTTTGATTGGAAGAAATAAAACCGCATTCTATTGGTTATTAGGTGTGAGGTCATGACTGCAATGGAAGACACAACCACAACGCTACAATACAAGTAGTCTTGTACCCAGACCTTCCACGGCCATTTCGGTTAGCATCCGGGTACGAGATTACGACACAACCTCTTTCTGGCGGGGGAGGGGAGGAAAGGGGGGAACCAGGTTTACCTAACTACCCCCTTCACTGTCTGTAATTAAAGTAACTGTCGTTTTCAGTAACCTAAGTGAGATGTGACTTATTATTAAATAACCTAACCTGGGCTTGATGGCATCACCGGCCTGACAATTATGCAAATATGCATAACATTCTGTCGACAAACTATGCATGGACACACTGTTTATGTTAGTCTTGGCTCGATTTTTGAAAGTCAGGATAAATGTCTACTCGCAGTTACTAGGTTCATTTATAATGAGGTGTTGTCTGTTCAGGCTTGTACAACCGCAACCGCAATCAAGTGCTTTGCATTGATGCTTTATTATACAGAATTGCATCGTATAAACTTTAAATACATGATACGATGGAATGGTACAGCCACGTGACTGTGGTTTAGCTGCTCTCGCCAGTTATTAAAGGATTATTTGACAACTAAGAAAATAAACATAGAATGAAAATAAACAAAGCACGAGATGAGTTTATGATTTTGCTCTTAAATACGATTGCCGGCATACACCTTAAAACCCTTGTATTAAGTTTCCTTCCCAACAAATGTTACCATACGGTAGGATTAACAAAGACAAACTCATCATATATGTCAAAAAGTGGCGCATAACAACAAACAAGAATTAAACAGAAGTATTCGTTGAAAATGATAAAACCATAATAATGTCACATATATACATTCTGCTAAAGGAAACTGCATTATCCTAAGCTTAATAGATGTCAGTAACAAGGATTAAAAAATATTATGCCCTTTTCCAGTTACTTTCGTTGAAGTTTTGAATGGAGTTTGTTCTTTCATCTAGACCAACCAATTTCTAAGCGATATATGAACTCCTAGAATCATCTTTGTTCTTGCTATCGGCAGTTTAGAAACAGTGGTCAGTACAATCATAAATGATCTTGTTTTCCATTGCATGAGGGGACCATCTCGCCATTTGTTTTAAGTTTAATTTTGCACCGAAGCGGTTGAGGCAGTGCCGCTTATGCCTGAAGATCGAATCACGTCGCATATCACGTTTCTGCCAATTATGTAAACCGCTGTACAGGGCTTTGAAGACCGTTAAATGAAATCAATGAATAGCTTCGTTATGTGAAGATAATAATAAATAAATAAATAAATAAATAATGCGACAGGAGACTGGGACGGGAAGGGTAGATAAGAGAAGTGAATGTTGTCGTGGTCTGGACCTGACCTAGTCCCTTCGTGAGGGATTCAATAAACAACAACAACAACAAAGAAAAAAAAGAGTAGCCCTGTCAAAACTGATCTACTTTACTTTCATTTCTGTACGTTTTAGT
Organism: Stylophora pistillata; assembly: GCF_964205215.1. Taxonomy (NCBI): domain Eukaryota; kingdom Metazoa; phylum Cnidaria; class Anthozoa; order Scleractinia; family Pocilloporidae; genus Stylophora; species Stylophora pistillata. The sequence continues at coordinate 23,243,624 of NC_142527.1, read as the reverse complement.
GAATAGTAATATCCTCTAAAAGGAATCCAGTTGACGCCATCAGCCATGGACGAGTGAGATCCGTTGAGATACAACCCGTTCAGATTGGAATCATGACAATAACTGTACCACCAGGCGCCTTTGAACTGCTCAGCGCAGCTGCCGTCCGGTTTTACGTCGTTGTCACTATCTCTTGTGGAGAACTGCATATCACTGCAAAAAGTAACATCACAAAAGATGGAATGTAGATGTTTTGATTAAAAAAAATAAATATTGTAAAAGAACTTGAGCTTATGGTGCACTAGTTCAACATCTTAATCAGCCAAAATTGAAATGACAGATACAAAAAAGGAAAAATAAACGAAAACCGAATAGGATAAGGGGTCCATCTCTTTGCTCACACAAGTCTCGAAACGAATAGATAAAGCATTTTTCTTCCAAATTGTCGCACATTTATTTTTACTCTCATTACCTTTTCTCTAAACAACTGTTTATTTTACCTTTGTTTTTTCAAACCGTCCCCAGCTGTCCCGTTGTATCCATGAATTACAATTCGGTATTTATCTACCTGGTCCGCCACCATAAATGTCGTGTACTCAGCGTATCTGATGTCACCTTCGAAATCCTCCAGGTCAACTCTTAACGAAACGTTACCAGCGGCTGTCAAACGATGAAGATTGTCATTTCCAAGCCAAAACTCGCCGTTCAAATCTCCAAAGCCGTTTTTGTAGGACGACCAATCTCGATAGAAATCAACAGAGCCGTTCAAACGTCTCTGAAAAACGGTCCAACCTCCACCGTACGTAGTCATGTCGCAAAACACTTGTATGGGATTTCCGCCATCTGGATTGATAGTGTAAACACCATTAGAGGTGACACCATCTTGATAAAGTAGAGCACAACTTTTGGCCATGGGTTCTGTTGATTGACGAAAAATTTTGACTTTGAGTTAAAGTAATTCATATTTACTTATTCATTTGGGAAAAATGCTTCAACGACAATAATAGTAAAGAAAGAGGAAAGAGAGGAAGGTAGGTGGATCAGCACCTATATATATGTGAATATTCGAGCAGTGAAAGTACTGTTGTGCTGGTTGTATTTGCTCGTTGAAGATTCTTAGAAAAGGTGAAACCAATTTTTCGTTTTAAAATTGTTGATTTAGTATTGTATCTCCATGGTAACTGTTCTCGTAGTAGTGAGTAATGTACATGTAGGTGAAAACTGTAAAGGATAGAAATCCTGGTTTTTAAGATTTGAAGCAGTGATCGGTCTTACTGCTTGTTGTCGATATTCCTAACTACAATCATTATATTATTACTATTAATGTTATCATTATTATTATTATCATTATTGCCATAATTATCATTGCTATTATTTTAATTGTTATCAATGTAATTATCATTGTAATAATTTTTTTAACTTACTACAGGGCTTTCCTACGTAACCATCTTTACAGCTGCATCGTGTACTGTTGGTTCGAATGTCCAGGATGCAGAATTCGTTCTTGCCACAAACTGACTTATCTCGTTCGCATAAGCTCTGTTTATGAACAATAATAATGATCATAATAATGACGATGATAATAATAATAAAATAATGACAGTAGCTATCAGTAATGATAATAAAATGCTAACACTGCTTCTATTAATAATGATAATAAAAACAATAGTCAGAGTGACAAAATTTATATGATAATATATTAATGATGTTGACGATGACGATGCTGCCATATTCATTATCAACAATCCTTTACCGAAGTGGAATTGTTGCGTACCCAGAGTGCAGCGGACGCAGGGCGTGGTATAATGGGGTTCGGGGAAGTGTCAATCACATTGCAAAAAATAGACAACACAAATTGATTCAACAGCATTTAATCTGATCATCGACTCGTTTGAATATTGCGCATGTACGGTGAAAACCAAAATGGGAAAAATTACAATGTACAAGGGAATGATAATGGAAAGCGGTAGGACTAGTTACAGAAGAAAAGCAAACGAAAGGAAAAAGAAACGGAATACAACAGAGTGCAACTTACATCTGATCTTGTCTTAAAGGCGGAAAGAAACCCCAACCTTGCGTAACTCGAACAGACAAAAATTTAGTAAAACATTCCGATCTGACCCCTTCAATTCCGAAATACTACAAATACTACAAATCCAATTCCGAATTACTAAGGGGGGTGTTATGAAAGACAGACTGCGTTTGGCCTCGTTTCTAAAGGCTTTAATCTACAAAAGCCTCGTGCTACATAAGGGAAAAATTAACGCCCGGGCGGAGTGTGCGGGTCTTCAGCGGACATGCCTTTAATGCTATGAAATCATTTAAGTGTCATCAATTGTCCCCACGCTATTATGGGCGCGACTGGGCAACCGGAAAGGACTAAAACAAGGAGGACAATTCACGGATTCGGATATAAATCAAACAGAAATCTCGTCACTTACATATGTATCTTCAATCAAATCTGTGCAATTCACAATTTCGGACATCAACTAAACAGGAATCTCGTTACTCATCTTTAATAAAATTTGTAATTATTACCGGCAATATTGAAGACAGGACTGTTATCGTGCCTAGCTCCTCAGTTGATCGGAAGTCACGCAACAAAATAACGCAAATTTTGGTAAAATAAAAAATTCGTAGAAATTTTAATGAAAAAGTAAAATTAGAAAGTAACAAAATAAAATGAAATTAAAATTGAAACGGTAATAAGGTGAGATGATAATACAATATAAGATACATAAATTCATACTTTCTTATTCTACCTCTAATTACTAGTACCTAGTTCTTACTAACCGAGCAGGAGGTCTGTATTTTTCATTTATGGTTAATATAGGGAAGTGTTGTCTATCCCTTCTGGTTCACCCAGGCTGAAGTCCTGGCATTCAGAGTAATGCCTGAGCGCTTCTAGGATATATAACATACTTAGTTTTTCATTCATGGTTAATATAGGGAAGTGTTGTCTATCGATCCTTTCTGGTTCACCCAGGCTGAAGTCCTGGCATTCAGTGTAATGCCTAAGTGCTTCTGGGATGTATAACATACTTAGCTTTTCATTCATGGTTAATCTTGGGAAGTGTTGTCTATCCTTTCTGGGAGTTACCTAGGCTAAAGTCTTGGGCCCAGTTGTTCAAAAGACAGGTTAAACTAACCTCTGGTTAGGCCTAACCGGAGGTTAAGTTTCCTAACCGTGAGTTTGTTAACGCGCTGTTAAAATTGCGTTGATCGGAGCGCGGTTAGAGGACAGGTTAAGCGCGTTTAACCCGGGGTTAGCGTCCCATAATAAACTATTAGTACAATGTTGCCATGGTGAGCAAGTTGCGAGCTCTGCAAAAGGGCTTCCTCAGCTATCTCACGCAAAGCTCGAAAACAAAATTTTGGCGCTTCAGAAATTGCCGTTTTGACAGAAAAAGTCGAAGAAAACCTTTCGCTCAAAGCAAATTTACCAACAGCGTCACCAATCAGAAAAAAATGAAATGTGGAAACAAATCGCCGATGCTGTAAACACCGCTGATGCGGCAATGCGGACAACAGCCGAAGTTCGCCTATAACTTGTAGGAAACTTCCACTGGCGTAAAATCTGAGAGCAATTAAAACTTAATTGATGGAGCAGCGGTAAGGCGTGATTCCGTCGAGTGTTGCGACTGATGTCACCGGCAACAAGATTGGTAATAAATAAAATAGACTCTCGTCGAAAGCGGTAACGAGCACGCAGCTCTTCGTCTGTGAAATCGTCGATTTCACACTGAATTCCGGCTCTAAATCTCCTTTCTCGTCGTCGCCTTCGGCGTAAATCGCAAAACAACAAGTCCGCCATTTGAAATTTTATTCCTGATTTAACCGGAGGCTAACAAGTTAACCCTGCTCGCACGGTGGGTTAAATTTAACCCATCGTTTAACCCGAGGTTAGTGTTAACATACATACATACATACATACATACATACATACATACATACATACATACATACATACATATATAGGTTAATTGACCACTCCCCATGGGGGCTTTTCAGGGACAATTCCCACCCAGCAACCACCCCAGGGGAGGACATCCATCACACAGTAATCTCGTGCATCGGAAATTAACGTCTCCTACCCCTAACCCTGCTGGAGACGGGACCTCCATTTATTCGTCCCTATCCGAGAAGACTAGAGTATCTAACCATTTCTTAAAAGAAAGGTAGCATATTCTTCTCACTTGTTTTAAGACCTTGAGTGTTGGTCCGGTTGGGGCTTGAATCCTCAACCTCCCGCACAACAGTCCAGCGCTCTATCCATTGAGCTAACTGGGAGGTGATGGTACAACACAACTAACCTCCGCTTAAAGTTTAACCCTGCATTAGGCCGATTTGACCCTGGGTTTAGACTTAACTCTCTTTTGAACAACCGGGACCAAGCATTCAGTGAAATGCTTGAGTGCTTCTGGGATATATAACACCCTTAGTTCTTCATTCACGGTTAATATAGGGAAGTGTTGTCTATCCTTTCTGGTTCAGCCAGGCTGAAGTCCTGGCATTCAGTGCAATGCCTGAGCGCTTCTGGGATATATAACATATTACTTAGCCGTTTTTCATTCATGGTTAACATAGGGAAGTGTTGTCTATCCTTTCTGGTTCACCCAGGCTGAACTCCTCGCATTCAGCGTAACGGCCTAAGTGCTTCTAGAGCATATAACCGTGATACTTAGCTTTTCATTCATGATCAATATAGGGAAGTGTTGTCCATCCTTTCTGGTTCACCCAGGCTGAAGTCCTGGCATGCAGTGTAATGCCTTAGCGCTTCTGGGATAAATAACATACTTAGTTTTTCATTCATGGTTAATATAGGGAAGTGTCAGTGTCTATCCTTTCTGGTTCGCCCAGGCTGAAGTCCTGGCTTTCAGAGTAATGCCTGAGCCATTCTGGGATATATAACGTGAAGAAATTCTTGTGACTCAAACTTTCCTGCTCTTTGAGCTCTTCACCTATCTACAGCAGAGCGACAGGAATAAATGGTCATTTGGATCAAAAATTTGAAAAACAGCTTCATTTACTGCTAGAGGTCGCCCTGCAAACCGCGACGGGAAGAAAACGTCAAAACACAAAATGCTGCCCCCCCCAAAAAAAAACAATCCCTCAATAAATAAAACAAGGCAGAACAACAGCTGGTACATTTTTTTGCGAAAGCTAGATCGTGAAATTTCCGATGCAACGTTTATGCAGGACGTAAACACACGACGACGACTGATTTCCTGACAAACTGGGCAATATGAAATAAAATAAATTATGAAACAACACGAAATAACGCGCACAGCCTCAAGTAATCGATATACCGTATTTCCTTGAATAGACGCCCACCCGTCGGCCATCCAAATTTGTAGCTCTCAATAAGCGCGACACAGGAACCCTTTCTTTTTCAGCTTTCATAACATTTAAAACTTTGACTACCTTAGATGAATATGTTAGGAGAGATTCTTGCTTGAAGAGTTATATTTCGCCGGCGCATTACCTTGCCTTTTTATATGGCTGGCTTCACAAGCAGTGCAAGCTGCAGCAAATTCTGCGAACTGATTGGCTGTTAGCCCTTCCTTTTTTTCGTTTTCGGCGGTGGCCAGCATCGCAGCCATTTTGTCCTTGTGTAACCTGCAGGCAAGCTCTCTCTTGGCTGTCAACGCTTGGCTCAGGTTTGAGTCCTCATGCTTGGTCAATAAAGCATTACTGGATCTACTACCGCGCTCCATGTTAATTTCCAAAACGACCCTGGCGCACAACGCTTGACTTATTTACAGTTGGTTTTTGGAAAAAGTTAACGTCCCACCCCTCTCAAAAAAGCTGTACGAAATAGAAATTCAAGGACTTTCGAAGGATTTATTGAATTCATTGGCGGACTTTCTCTGAAATTCACGGACTTGCAAGACAGTACGAACCCTGTTAAAGTTCAAGGGAGTTCAAACTTGTTCGTACCGTGTTATTAAAAGAAAGTTGGTCTTCGTCTGTTTAAACTAATTTCGCCTTCCTCCTCTTTCGCATTTTTCAGCTACACATTGCACGCCTAATAATTTTTCACGTCGTAAGCTTTGTCAGCTTGTTCAACATCTCCTGTCTTGATTTGAAAACAATGATTACCGTGACAACCCCCGGTCTCTGTTTATTCACGATTTTAATCATCGTTGCCGAGAAGGTAGCGCAAAAAGATTTTCAACACCAGTGCCTTAATCACATCGTTCCGATAATGTATGAAATCTCTCGCAACTATCTCGAGGATTCCGGCACCAATATAGATCATCCGAAGGCCAGTGACAAAGAATCCTATGAGTTCTGTATGAATATGGTTTAAAAAACTGGAACAGTGTGTAAACTGTAAATGCGACATAAAATATCAACGAGAAAGAGCCGCCATGTATTGTGGACTCTGCGTTAAATAGCAAAGAAATCATAGGTTGTAATACGCCGAGTTCAATCCCAATAGCTGGTATCATGATGCTCAAAAATTACAGCACCGAGCGTCAGCCGTCAAAGGTTCCAAACACAACGGAAAAAAATTTTCGGTTCAGGATTTTATTTTGTCTCCGATCCGAAAACCAAAATTGGGTAAAATTCATTAGAAAACAAAACACTCAGGCTGCCAGTTAAATGTCGTAGTAAATAAGCGTCGCAGCCTGTGTTAGTATTAATGAAGTAAACGAAATACGCAAGCACTGACTAAGAAATGTTTCTTCAAAGTGACTTTATCATTAGCCGCAACACGTTCCAGGCGAGCGCTTTGTCTCATCAGTATTTTCAAGCGCTGACCATGTACAGTTTTTTCGGATACCGCTTCCTTAATTACCTTTTCACGCCATAAGATGATGACACGATTTCGTAAAAGTTGACGCCTCTATCAGATTAGAAGCGGAATATGATCAAAGATTTTACTCAAGCAAGCTACTAGATATCCAGCAAAGAATGCGGACCAAAAGTGCGGATTCTCTGCTGGATACCTAGAGTTTTTTGGTTGCTAACGGCGTGAGGCTCGTTACGTAATGAGTGCTTGAACAAATTTGTCTGCTTCAATTTCCCGATTTTTTTAACGTCGTTTTGTTACAATTCTACAGTAATACCGCATTTTTTCTATTAAATTGTTATATCATGGAACTTGTTTGTACATCTAAACAATGGTTAAAAATAACTTAAAAGTCATCGCAATTACCTTTATTCCTCTGTAACTGAACTCTTTGTTTTCAATGAAGTTGGCCTTAACCGGCCTTTCAAATCGGTCCGTGTCACTCAGCTGGCACCTCAGTCTCCCAGATTTGTTCTTTTTGCCTCCAAAGTTGTAAGACTTACATCGCTCTTCGTTGACACACTCCAATCTACAGGAACTTTCTGACTCCACTCCTATCTCTTTTATCACGCTTCCATTGAGCTGTCTCCCTTCCAATGCCTGGCCAAAATTGGCAGCTTGAAATTTGGGAAACTTGTTAGAAATCCGGATTGTTGCATATGCAGTAATACTGACCGAAAATAATATCATAAAGTGCATAATTAATGTGGTAGATAGAATGAAACGTTTCCTTATCCAAAACTGAAATGCCGAAGATATTAGTTGGGCTCAAATATGTATTTTGGTTTTGACTCTGATCCAGTCAAAGCTCCAATCTCAATGCGCTTAGCACCTTGCAATTATGCATGATGCTAATTCCTCCCTTAATTTGTTATTGTGAAAATATTTTGCTAAATTCGCAGCCACCCGCCTCCAACAATATGCGGATAACATTTGGCGTAATCTCAAACAAAGTTGTTACGTAATCGCATCTACTTTGAACGGAGAAACCCTCAGTCTCGAAGAACTTTTGTCTTCATAACCTGCTTGGATCCTTGCCATAGGCCAGAATGGCAGTTCTCTTTTAAAGATATACGTCTGAGGAGGTCTATTTTATATGAAAAAATAATATTTAACTATAATAGGATAAGTGCGATGTTTTGCACCCAGAATCAAACATTTTTTAATGTGCTTACAAAAAACTGGGAGGCTTTCATGCTGACAGGGAGGACTGAACACATAATGGTAAGCAGGATTTCTTGGAACAGTCTGATTGCGCGAACAAAATGCCTCACCTGGGGTCATCGAACTTTCCTTTAATTAGCTTGGTAACACTAGAAACAATAATAAAAAAATAATTAAAGAGAGCGAGAAAAAGCGCTAAATTCTCTTTCAGAATTGTTCAACAAAAGTTTTCCTTAATATGCAGCTTCTCTTTGAGGCTTCGAATTGATTGATGCATTATTATTTGGAATGTTACGCAACACTTCCTGTGAGGTATGCACGACACCCTAACGAAGACTGTAAAGGAGTCAAGCATAGAAATCCAAAGGAGAATACTGCGCAAGCTTCTGCCTTGAAAGAATTGATATAAACCTTAACCAGGTCCGTTGTGTTTACTATTGTAGGGACATTATATTTTATATTTTACGAGTTTTGTTTAGGTTAGTTTATCATCGCCATGCATGGTTACGATGTTCACCCATACATGATTCTTTTATTCCTTAGAAAAAGCATTTGTAGAGAGTAATGACTAATAGCGCGTAAATCTTGTCAAAATATAAATTAGTTCAGAAGAAATTTTCGAAAAGACCTGCCCCGACAGGCGGTCAGACACACCATCGAGCGTTTACAAAAGCTTAGCGACAGTGACAGCTTCTTGCAGATTCAAGCACGGTGATTGGTTGGCAATCTAAAGGTGTGTCTGGGGGAGGAAGCTTAAGAATAAAATGAGGGTTTTACACACTTTCTTTGCTTCCACTCGCTCCGTTTCTCCCGCGTAATCAATTCGGAAATCCCTATCCTGCTGGGTAAAACAAACGCCGTGAGATATCGTTGTCTAAATAATTTTTACGTTCAAGAACTTCTTCAGCAAACCTCTTTCCCAGGCCCTCAGGGCGAGTAGTTGCCTTGAGAGGATATTGGACACGAATCACTACCTGTTGTGCTCCTCAGACCAACGCGTAGTACGGCTCGAGCGCTTCTGGTGAAATTGGAAGGTAAGTAAAAGACCTTAGTGGCATAACCTTTTAGTTAGAAACGGTGGTAGGTCCGTGGGTAAAGTGCATTTTTACGAACTTCTCGTCGGGATCTGGAAATTTCGCACGAGAATTAGCTCCATGTTAATTTCCGTGTTCGCAACGAACCTCGATATGCTAGATATCTATCTCTGAGCTGTACTCAGAGATTGTTGTTCATGTTTTCTTAGCGATCAGATATTGTTTGCATAATTTTTAAGTCAACAGATGAGGCTTTCAGATTTGAAAGTGAAAGTGCATGTACTCCGTATATCTGAGTGAAACACACAAAAGTTTTGTTTGCGAATTAAGGGTGTTCACATGTATACGTAAACGAAAAAAATTATGAACGGTATTTTTCGATCGAAGTCATCCTGTGAGCTCTAACCTTACAGGCTTTGCTTACATCTGAAATTTAAGATCATGCAGTAACTTTGCTGAGTCATAATGTTGCAGTTTGACTGATGTTTATTTTTCTTCTCTTCTAGAAATCTCGTCATGGCATTTCGCTTCCCCTTGCGGTCGATAGCACGAGTCGTTCCAAGAAGGTTTTTTGCCCCTTCTGCTTCAATCAATCGGCCTTCTTTTGCAACGCTCGCCGAGGTAACTTAATCAAATACGTAAGATGTATGCAGGCTTCATGTCGCACCCTGGGAAACAGTGTTTGTATTTGGACGATTTATGCCAAGTAAACAGTGTCGTATTATTTCACTTCCCGTTTGGGGACAGACTTGACAAGTTTTCGAAGTATTCGGTTAAAAAAGGAAACTGCAACGTTGACCTAATCGGGTTTTTGAACAAAGTTTTGGCTGCATCGTTAACGCAACGCAGTGTTTATTGTTAAAATCCTGCAACTTATTTTGTTTTTGGGATCAAGACCCTCGCCGACCTCCTCTGAAGAAGATCTTGGCGAGTAACCAATTCTTTAGCAATGACGTCAAATGACTTTTGATTACCTCGACCACAAAAGAAAAAAATCATGAATTTTAAACTTATCTGCCATTCAATGGATTTAACCAACAGATTGTTTACATCATACATGCGCTGAACAGTGTCTGTCGGAATTTGAAAGTGTTTCAACATTTTTTTTGTCTAATTTTTCTCTCCAGCAATTGAATGTTCAATTGAGCAGAGGAGGAAAGTTAATATGCTCATTCACAATATATACCACATGGCGTGAACTGTGATACATAAAATAGTCATTGGAAATTTTTTTTCATGGCTGATTGGAGAACACTACTTCTGTGTGGTAAAGGTCATCTGGAGGTTTTGGAAAAAGTCACGAATAACAAACCATTGTGGAAATGCAAGTAAACAGCATAGCCAAATTATACAAATGAATACACGAACAGATGAAAACACAATTTAGTCCCTTAATGCTTTTATTATAGCGATTTCATATCTGATTGGCTTTCTCCTTTTGGTAGTAATTTTCAGGAATTTTAAAAATATTCCTGAAATATCAGGATAAAATTTATATCACAGTTGCCTGACTCAGACAGTAACTTTTTCTTATTGTTCTGTAGCATAAAAACATTTTATTATAAACATTCATTGTATGTTTTATCCCCTGCCCTCACAGAATTAATACTTAATGTAGCAGTTGTTGTCCTGAAATTCCCTCGTCCATATCTAGCTTTCCCTGCATTTGGGCTAGAAATTGTATATTGTCCCTGATTTAAACCTTCAGTGCAGGCTTCATTATCATTATCAGACCAGGATATTGTGTGACCTATTCAAGGCTCAAAATAATTTTCTGGCTGGAACCAGTCAAGTTGTCTTCTTAAACCTTTTTTTCCCAGACGCAACTGCTTTTAGGGGCAAACAAATAATTCTGCATTACATCATATTAATAAACCTGCTCCCTTTTCTTATAAAACAAGACTAGTATATTTACCACACTTTGTTTTGTAGATGTAGTCTTGAACTTGAAAACAGATACAGCTATATTTAAAACCTGAACTTAGCTGTGAATAAAATTCTTCTTTCCATGTAAGATTGAACAAATGAACAGAATGTCGATCAGGCTGTCCAAGGAGTTTAGTGGGCAGAACTAATATTTGACCCAACTTTGTCTGTTGACCGGCATTATTCTGTTATTCAATTAGTCAGTGTTTTCTGTGAAATGTGACCCACAGTCAATCATGTCCAAGCTTATCTCTGTAGACTGGATTACCTCTATTCCCTCTTAAATCCCTCCTGTAATCAGTCAACCTAGTGCAGGCTTCATTATCTACATTAGACTAGGATGTTATATTAATTATACTAGCAAATGTTTTAATAAGTAATGTTTCATGTGAAATTTTCCAACAGTTGATCAGTATAGCCCATCTTAATTCTCTTCGCTGTAGAATTTTGAACTGATTCCCACCCACTTTTTAACATAGATGCACACAGTAAAAATCAAATCTGTTTTCCTGCATGTGATGAAAAATTTTACGATGAAAAATTTTTCCAACTTTAAATGGAGAAACCTAATACATGGTTAAGTGGTATTATTATTATTATTATTATTATTATTATATAAAAGATATAAAAACATTCTTGCACATGATAGGTTATCACCAGTCTAACTTGAACACTACAAGGACAATGTATGTATCATGCTTGTAATTGGACAGTTAAATTGGACAGTGCATATGTTGTGCTTGTATAGTTGGACAGGTGTCACTGGTCTGTGTTGTTGTGCATTTCACTGACGTGTCTGTTAGTGTTTTTTTTTACAAAAACATATAACAGTTGAACTTCAATTATCCAGATGTTTTGATTATCTGGACTCACTTCTCTGATCCTATATAGTTGAATATAATCACATTCAAGATTTGTAACAATTTTTCTCCATCAAACAAAGCAGATGCACTGAGGCATTGTTGACACCATTCCATCAATGCAGCTTCAAAGAATGATAGAATTAGCTATTTGCATATGCTCTGGTCCTATATAGTTAGATGTAATGACATTTGAGATCCGTAACAATTTTTCCCCATCAAACAAAGCAGATGCACTTCAACTTCAACTTTATTGTAATCAGACATGACATGACACTTAACATAATGACGCACTACCCACAAATAGCAGAGCTAGTCTCGGTGGGCAGTGTGTGGACGCTAAAACATCTTAAATAAATTTCAGCTCAACAAAAGATTCAATAAATATACATTCAAGAAACAGAAATTAAATATTAAATCAGTAAAGCAGAAGTGACAGTATGAGATAAAAATACAGAAACAGAAACACATGGCACTGACACAATATTGATGCCATTCAGTTGATGCAGCTTCAAAGAGTGATAAAATTAGAAATAGGTATAAATTATGCTGTAGCAGATTGAAACAAACCAATTTCAGTCAGCACTTCAGGTCATGCACAATGATGTAAAACGTTTTTGGAAATACTTTTGCAAATTTTGGCAATAATTATACGCAAGGATTTGAGAAAGTTCTTCATACTGTGATTGACAAATTAAACTCCTGCTTTGGGATCATCCAAGTTTGTTTATCACTCATACAGGATTGCAGACTAAATCGGACTCCACAAAACCATACTGCATATTGTAATTATTAGTATTTTTATAATTGTTTTTGTGTCAATGGTTATAATGCCTAACACTGAAGTTTCTTATTTGGGTGATTTGTATTTGACAGCATAAAGTGGATGACAGTCCTGAAGTGAAGTACAATCAGGTAATTAATAGAATTGAAAAATTCACATCCTCTCTGACATTTACACTTGTGTTTAAGCTTTTTGCCACCTTGTTTTCTTCATGGAAGCAATAAGTGTATAGTTTTCAGTTATGGCTTAACACAGACATTTATTCGTTGTTGATTTTAGGAAAATGGTTTTATCAAAGATTTTTAACTGAAATCTAATAAAGAACAATCTCAATGAAAACCTTCTTGGATTTTTGATAGCATGACTTAATTTGACCCTGTTCTAGAGACTTTGAGGGATTGAACATAATAATTTTTTTTTTTTGTCAAATGCATGAAGGCAAAGCAACTCCACAAGTAGGCTTCCATTAAAACCTATGTGCAAATCATGTATGTACATATATGTATGTATTGCTTGTATTTGTCACATATAGACAGGCTCAGTTCAGGTCAAAGCTCATTTTAATGGGGGCCTATAATAAAGAATGACAAGGCCAGACTACACCTCCAGGAGCTACATTCCCTACTCTTTATATGTGGGTTCTTAAATACCCCTTGCTAACTAGAACAGTTTACTCTAAGCAAAAAAAGTGACTGAATCTGTTTGGTTTAAAAAGTTATGCCCATGTTCTTCAGGTTTTCATCAACAATAGGTTTGTGGACTCTGTCAGTGGCAAAACTTTCCCCACAATCAACCCTGCAACAGGGGAAGTAATATGTGAAGTGGCTGAGGGTGACAAGGTAAAGCCTAGACGCATTACATGCTGTGATGAAAATGGCTTTGGAGACATCCTATTTTATTGTAGTCATACATGCATCATTTTGTAATGCTTGGTTTGCAGTGCATGATTCTTAGTTATATCTTAGTTAGGCTCAGACTATTCCTTCCCCCCCCCCCCCCCCCATGTCTTAAGGTCCCCTAGCCTAATTCTGCTGACCACAAATTTTATGTTATTTATTCGTATATTTTATGCTATTTAATCGTATATTAATACTTAGTTATTTATTATTTTATTTAAATTATCTTGTTGTGTCCTTACTTAGTGGTTTTATTACTGCTATTTTATAATTGACACATGAATAAAGTTCATCATCATGCTGGTTTAGTTGAAAAATGGCTGTAAATACTGATGCTGATCAGTGCTACAATAATTGCAATACAACACAAAATGGATAAATACTAAAAAATTGTAATCAGTAAGAATTTTGATTTAGTAAAAACAGATTGAAATTATTTACTATTTATTAATATGGGACCAAACAAAATTTGATATCAATGACTGTGGATATGTGAAAATCATAAATGTGAACCATGGTTTTAAGAAATTAATGTGGAAGTGATCTTCGCAGTAATGAACACAACTTTAAAACAGTTATAGTGAAAATTTGATATATTTGATAGCTTACAGTACAGACCATTGCATGTGAAGTATGCAGGAGAGCTATAAATCAATTTGTGTTTTAGGCAGATGTCGATATTGCTGTTAAAGCAGCTAAGGAGGCCTTTAAGCTGGGCAGCCCTTGGAGAACAATGGATGCATCAGAACGTGGAAAGCTTTTGAACAGACTGGCTGACTTGCTTGAACGAGATCAAGCTTATCTTGCAGTAAGTACGAAGTAAACCTCTCATTGGAGTGAAAGTTTGATTATCAGGCATCATAGTCCTAAAATTTAGAGATAGAATGTAAAGAACATTTCCCCTCTTTCAATAACTAAGGTCAATCAAAGTTGATATATATGCCTGCCATGAAAAACAATTTGCAATAAAATTGAAACAAATTACTTAAAAGAGTAAACTTAAGGTAATAAATGACTTATACATTTTTATCTAACGACTACAGGACTGTTGTCGGTGGCAGTGACTGACGTTTCGACAACCTGTGCGGAAGTCATCATCAGAGTCAAGTGACTCTGATGATGACTTCCGCACAGGTTGTTGAAACGTCAGTCACTGCCACCGACAACAGTCCTTCTCAGGACTACACTCACCCGGACGATCATACTACACCTTCACAGATTGTGTTTCATTAGTGAGGCAGTCCATGGTGAGCATGAATTATGCAATCTTGCATGCTGTAGTAGCCAGTCAGAACACTATGAGTCTTGATATGTTACATTTAACTTGTTAAGAAACCCAGCCTTTGTTGGAAGAACATGAACATCTGCATCATTCTGTGGGTGTCATACACTGACTGTAAAAAGTAAAACGTGGTCATAAGATTGGCTCTCATAGTATACAGCCTTCTACATCTAGTTATTTCAGTCATAAAGTACTAACAAGACAAAATGTGGTTCTTTTTCTTAGAGTCTAGAGACTTTGGACAATGGCAAGCCATTCAATGATTCTTTCAATATTGATTTGTCCATGACAATTAAGTGCTATCGGTATTATGCAGGATGGGCAGACAAAATCCATGGCAAGACAATTCCTATTGGTAAGTTAAATAGTTTGAAGTTATGGCAAGAAAATAAAGTGAATGGAATTGTACATATTCAATTTAATGAGTCAGCAACCACATCATTACATGTAGTTCAAGGTGACCAAGATGTCTTTGAGCTTTTGCTCTAGGAAGTCAGCTCCTCTTTTAAGACTTCTTTAGTGGTTATAATTCTACCAGAAACCCAGCTTTGAGGCCTCATGCCTGCAGTTACCATGGGAAGGCAAGCCCCAGGTGCACTACTGGAACAGACTGGCTTATTGTAGACAGAAATAATTTGGATATATCAACAAAGTTGAAATGGTAAATTGGCCACCGTAACGATTACAAAAGCTGACGTTTCGAGCGTTAGCCCTTCGTCGGAGCTATTCGCTCCGACGAAGGGCTAACGCTCGAAACGTCAGCTTTTGTAATCGTTACGGTGGCCAATTTACCACTTCAACTTTGTTGATATATCCAAATTATCTCGTTACTCCCACCGACGCAGCCCCAAACAGTTTCTTTCGAAACTATCAGCGTTTATTCATTTGTATTATTGTAGACAGGCTCCCTTTATGCTCTCATAAAACAGTAGCTCTGTAAAGTTGTGGTGAGTCATCTGTTATTCATTCTATGCCCTGTGGAGCTACAATTGATAGTTGATATCAATGTGTTTGCATTTTATGTAAATTTAACTGAAATAACATCTGCCGAAGTGTTCATCATCACATAATAGGTTACCTTTCAAAAATTGCCAAGTATCTTTAGTGCAAGTTACTTGCTTCCATCCTGCTTGCTTCTGCCTAATCTCCATGAAAGAACCATGATAATCATACAGCACTAGCCATAGTGTGATAACATGAGGTGAACGTCAATTTTGTGGATCTCCTCCTTATATTATTCTTACAAACCGTTCCTAACGTTTTGACCCAGTAGCAAGAAATGTTTATCATTATTTAATGCTGATCGTAATTTTTTCATTATTATAAACTGTATGATTTTCTCTCCAGATGGCAGTTTCTTAACCTACACCCGCCATGAACCTGTTGGTGTTGTTGGCCAAATAATTCCGTGGAACTTCCCACTTCTGATGCAGGCCTGGAAACTTGGCCCTGCCCTGGCGGCTGGTACTGTAGTAGTGATGAAACCAGCAGAACAGACACCGCTGACCGCCTTGTATGTGGCGTCGCTAATTGCTGAGGTACATAATTTTAAATATTAAAAACTGGATCATTGGATAATGCAATTCAAGACTTTTTATTGGCTTAGCCATTATGGTATATCAGCCAATATACCATAATCTACAAATATGGTAAGCGTACACGTCAGCTTAAAATCAAAAGGGAGCTAAAAAATCCAGTTTCTTCTTACAAAATAATAATTTCTTGGGGGCGTTTTTAATAAAACAATTATTCTACTCACGCTTGTTGGATATGAGATGATTATAGCCAACTCGGCGCTACGCGCCTCGTTGGCTATCTATCATCTCATATCCAACGCGCGCTCGTGGAATAATTGTTAAATATGATCGCTTAGCTAGAAAGGAAGCGGGAAAGGAGAATCATCTGAGACTGTGCAGTTAGACGTATTGGATTGAGTTGAAAGTGTGTAAAAGCTCTTTTAACCTCCAAAGGGAAAAGCATACAAGTTCCCCTAACATTATCATCTCTAAATCACACATTCTAATGAGAAGAAAGAAAATGATTGCTAACTAAAGAAGCTGTTTACAACAGTTATGGAGAATGTGCATACTGAAGGTAGTGGGTAAACCTGAAATGAAAATTAATTTCGCCAAAAGTTTGCTCGAGTTAAGTAGGAGCCCATTTTTCTTTCCTTCTTCATTAATGAGACAAATATATTGTGTTGGTTCTTTACAGGCAGGTTTCCCGCCAGGTGTTGTAAATATGATTCCAGGCTATGGACCCACAGCAGGAATGTCAATCGCTGAACACATGGACGTCGATAAGGTTGCCTTCACTGGCTCTACTGAGGTAAAGAAATGTTCAGTGTATTTTAATGAGAACATATGAAAAGTGGTTTGTTAAATTGCTTATTAAAGGACCGTGACAGAGAAGAGGTAGACAAGTGTAATGTGAAAGTTTTTCGTTTAAATTGGCCCAAGATGGCTTGTAAAAAACATGGAGATGAACTACTCATCACAGCCTGAAATAACACAGGAAAAAAAAAGCAAAAACCAAACTTGAAATCTCTCTTTTTTTTAGTCAGAACTTGTTCTGACTCCCAATTCCTTGAAAAACGCGACCTTTTTTCTCATTTGCGTTTTCCTTGAAGTTTTTGCAACAAAGCGGAGCGAAGGCACCAGGGTCGGACGGCTTTTTCCGGACTGGCTCAAAATCTAAGAATCCCTACTCGCAAAATAGCAAAGCTAATCGAGGCGGGAGGGCTGTTTTCAGTATTTTATTTCCTCTGTTGAACTTCTTGGTCATGGAATGTTTGTCATGAAATCTTGGACAGAATGGTTCCTGCAAATAGGCAATATTACCTCTTTTCACTTGCATTTATATCTCATAGATTGGGCATTTAATTATGCAAGCAGCTGGCAGAAGCAACCTGAAAAACGTTACCCTGGAACTTGGTGGCAAGAGTCCCAACGTGGTGTTTGCCGATTCCGATATCGAAAGCGCTGTGGAAATGAGCCACTTTGCTCTGTTCTTCAACCAGGGTCAGTGTTGCTGCGCTGGTAGCCGTTGTTTTGTGGAGGAGCCGATTTACGATGAGTTTGTGCAAAGAAGCGTGGAAAGGGCCAAAAGCCGTGTGGTTGGCAACCCTTTTGATCTGAATACAGAACAAGGACCACAGGTAAATATAATTGAAGGAAAACTGAGGGCGCTTTGGTCATCATCTCCTTCGTCGTTCTTGATAGCATGCAGTAGGGTGGCTTTGATTAGTAATGTGTTAATCGACCCTTGTATGAAAGGATTGGGTTTCTCTGAACAAAACGCGGGCAATAATGGTGGGGAAGGGTGTGCTGTATGGTAAGAGAGGGTTGGCATTCTCGCGATAAGGGCTCTTTAATTTCTTAAACTTTACCATGTATGATGCCGTCCCCTGCCTTCGGCTGAGATAGTCATTTTCTCTATGGCCATTCCTTATTTATAACCTTGCAATTCATTATTATCACTATTGCTACTGCCCAATTGAAAATCTGCGCGGTTCACTGGAGGTAGAACAAAGATAAACTATCCACATTCCTGGCTAATCCATCCCGAAGTAGCCGACATCCCGTAGGTTCACTTATCGAATCCCGCTCCTGCTTTTCTTGCTACGCTCTAGGTAATATTGAAAAACGTCTGGTGTACACAACAATTCCAAGATTGCTACTCTCTATCTTTTCCCAAAGATTGACCAGGAGCAGTTTGGCAAGGTCATGTCCCTGATAGAAAGTGGAAACAAGGAAGGTGCCAACCTAGTGTTTGGAGGAGAAAGGCATGGTGACAAGGGCTACTTTGTGCAGCCGACCGTTTTCACTGATGTCCAAGATGACATGAGAATTGCCAAGGAAGAGGTGTGCGAACTGTTTTAATTGGTAGCTAAGGGAATTAGCTGGTAACAGAAGCTATTGGCTAACTGCCGACTATTATTCTGTTTTGTGTTAGATTTTTGGACCCGTTATGCAGATCATGAAGTTTAAGGACATGAACGAACTGATCGAACGAGCTAATAATACCATTTATGGTTTGGCTGCCTCTGTGTTTACCAAGGACCTTGACAAGATGAATACCATTGCCCACAGCATCCGTGCTGGCACTGTTTGGTGAGTATCAGAATTTAGTAGCGACTTACTCCATTACTCTAAAGAAATGAACTCGCTGCATTTCCACGTAGGAATGCAGCGATTCGGATGGTCCATGTTCTATAGTGTTTTGTAGGATCGCATTTTGTGTCCTTTGGTGCTGGAACACGTCAATACTTCTCGCCATCCAGTATATTACATTTTTATCTTCGAATTTTTTTGCGGGGGGAGGGGGTGGTGCGGGGGTAGTAGCGATGCTCTTGGTCGCTTCATCGTATGAAAAATGGGAGAAGTTTGCGGTGGAAAATTCTGTTAGCCCACAAGAATTTACCTTTTTAACCCCACTCAGGGCATAGTTTCCTCACCGGTGAGGCCAGGACCGCTTCGTAAGGAGCTGTTATTATGACACGTAGCGTTACTTTCGGCTTATCATTTAACTCTTGTCTTGGGCAATAATAAGCTGTTTGTTTCTTTTGGTCATCAAGCAACTTTAGCGTTTAGGCAACCAGTTATGTATGAGCTCACTTAATTGTAATATTGTTACTGAGAAACCAGTAGAGTATAAACAAGATGAGTTTCCTGTGTTTCTCTCCTGTGTCAGGGTCAACTGCTACGATGTTCTGGATGTCCAAGCGCCATTTGGTGGCTTCAAAATGTCTGGATCAGGAAGGGAACTGTGAGTTTTCGTTATAGATACTTCTGACTCCCGCAGCTTTGAGCAATGTTTTGAAAGTACCCCGCCTGCAAATAACAACATAGGCTCACAGAAATTTAAAAATAAGTAAATAAAATTAAAATCCTTATTTGTCTTGATAGACCAATCAGCTGAACCCAGAGGGAACAACTGGTGTAAACTGGTGATCAGGAACTTGTAATCTGTTTACTTATTTATTTTTCATTACATTTCAGGGGAGAGTACGGTCTGGAGCAGTATTCGGAGGTGAAAGCGGTAGGTGGCAAGTTAAACAAATTGTGCTGTCATTTTTATGCTAAAGATCCATGGGTGGTGTTTTTCTTAAGGGCCTGACATTCACCCTTCCCTCTTGAAAATCCTTCGTTATTCCATCTCCGATAAAACAATAAGCACCAATTAAGTGTAGGAGTGATGGAAAATTTTACCCTTCTTCCATGCTTGAACTTGCTGTTGAATAACTTGTTGTCGCCTTGTTTCGACAGATAACGATCAAGCTCCCGCAGAAGAATTCTTGAACAGCTGAGTAATGATTTGAATGCTTTGAGCTTTGCAATGTCTTTGAAACCAATCAGCTCGCGATATATTAGTAAGGCGGTTTTCACAAGTAGTCTAATGTGTCGTTAGTTATCAAACCCATAGCATAGCGCGAAAATTTTTTGTACCGTAATCTTAAGGACTAGCAAAATACTTTTCACTTTATACGTTTTACTTCTTCAGGTGTGGTTTGCGTTGCGTGGAAAGTTTGTTGGTCAAAACCGTTTTTGTAGGTTAAGCGTTAAATCATATTTAATTCGGCTGAACGATCTACATCTAACTAAACGACAAATGCATTCATATAATTTCTCAGTTACTGTACGTAGTTCACGTAGTCCAAGCTAAAATCTCTTTTTGTAATCGCAAAGATAAATTGTGACTCAATAAAAGAAACCTTTTCCTCATGTTGTTACGCCATGATCTTTAAATCAATATATTTCCCCCGTCTCTTTGATTCTCGCGTTAAGGTTTCTTGCCTAGTGATGGAAAAGAACTGAAATTTTTTGTATGGATTCTCCTTTACTAAGAACCACGTCAGGCGAACCTCCAGATGACGAGAAATGTTAAATTTGATTACTGCATTAATACTGATAGTGACGGCGGTGTTATCTTTAGTTTCATAAATCATCCGGAGCTAACCGTCAAATGTTAACTGTCCACACCCTAACATCAGTATGCATATTCTCCATACTTTTCTCTATACATTTCCCAAGGTGCTGACAAGGAGAATTTGTTAGACAGTCGAGAGCTTCTTCAGTTGTTGATCATTTCCTTTATTCTTGTGACCTTACTGTGTGATTCTGGGATGAAAATTAAGGAGAAATGACACGCCAATCACTAGCAGGGGGCCAAAGGGTTCATTTTGAAGCTCAAAGATGCTGTCAACTTGGCTTTTGCAATTTTTTTTTTTTTTTACATGTAAGCTGGTCACGCATGGAGGGGTTGTAAAACGCGAAAATAAAGGTAACGAATGGTTGAAGTGTCTAAGGGAATCCACTAGGCTGAAAAGAGAAAACACAACAACGTGTCACCATTTTGCGACAATGCCCTGCCATCCCGCCGCATAAGTATGGATTGGCACAACTGTTTCTGACGCCAAGTTCAAAGTTTAAAATTGTTTTTTTTCTTTTTACAAAAATGGCAACAATAGAACCCGGGGTAAAATGAGGGCCAAAGCAGTCAACCGCGAAACAAAGAAAACGTTCGTTGTATTTTGGTGATCTTAATTTACATGACTATCACAATAAATATGACCATTTCTCAATCGTTATGTCCCAATTCCAGAGGGAAATAGGTTTCTTTCATTTTTTCAAGAACATTCTCTGACGATATATTACGCAAGCAATACTCCTCGATTCAAACAGGAAATGTTCTGAAAACGAATTTGGATCTCTTAAAAAAACTCAGCGATCCTTTATTGTTATCGAGCTATTATTAAGATGTTCTATTTCGGTTTACACGATTTCCGTGTATTCAACCGCCAACAACTTCTTACGTGCAAATTTCTGCTTTGATGAATTCCTTTGGGAAAAACCAAATCAAAATATGCCAATTGCAAAAGTATTGACTAGATTTAGTCGAATTATCTTTGCGGCTAAAAATGAGTGATACAGCGCTGGCGTGTCTTTCTGTCCAATCTCATCTTTGCCTGATCTGATCGTAAAGGGAAAAATATCTTGCCTCGAGGATAGTATATCCTTCGACAACGAAATTCAACCAGGATGGATTCATTTCAACTCGAACAAGGTTACTTTACTATCAAACAATGAAATGTTCGAACCCATTCTTCAATTGCCACATGTCTTCCGCCCTGAAGAGCACACCTTCAAAATAAATTCTGAAGGTGATTTGGAGGATTTGATGGCGTTGTTTAAGAAACCACTTATCATGTGCGTTACCAGGAGACAAGATGATGATCAACGGCTTCGACACTGACTTCGTGGTCGGTTTCGACCCTTCGGATCCCAAAGTTGAGAGAGAATTTTCGAGAATAACCGAATATGTTGCAAAGCTTCTTCAAAAAAGAAAGAAATTTCACATTACGATTGATTTATCCGAGAAGCTTGACGAAATATCACCACTTGATTTCAAGAACCACGTCATATGGCTGAATTGTCTTTTCCATGTCACAAATTATCATGCACCTCATCCCATTTTGACCCTGGACATCTTCTTTCTTTGGTGCATTCTTCTGCCGTGTTGTCTCGCCGTTGCATTGCCTTACAGACTCTACAGAAAGCTGCGCTGTATTGACAGGAAAATGGACTTTAATATTCAGTTTTTCTTGGAATCGACAGAGTCCGTGCCTTTAGCTCTTTATTTCTTTTCTGGTCGCCCGCCGAATCCTGGTCGTTACCGGACTGAGAGCCACAAATACCATTTGCGAGCTTGCCCGGGGACAAAACTTAAGTCATTTCTCTATTTGATGAACTGCTAGCACGGGCTCAGTATGATTTCTCTGACGTTCGCCTTCCCCATCCGTAGATCGAGACAATTTTTTTTTTTTGCAATATCGCTGTCAAATTGCCATTTCGAGAAACGTTTGAATTTGTGATTAAAACTTTATTCATCATTTGGAACGTTATCATCATCAACAACATCATAATCAACATAATCAAAATTATGTACTGTAAAAACTTCAAAGAAAGAAACGAGTAAATTTTTTCTTCTTCAGTTTCCTTCCAAATTTAATTTTTTTTACAATCAACTGCATAGCGGCACCAGCAAGAGCTTACAGTAAAAGAAAACTGAATAATTACAATGGAAATCATAAGTTCCTAACTACCGGAAATGCTTGCACACTTTAGGGTATACATGCATGTTGAAAATAAAATATTTATCCTATAAATTTTTTTCCGGGACAATGATATCAAGTGCTTGATGTTTTTATAACTTGCTCATTTTCAGGCCCTTCTGAGAAGGAGATTGGTTCTAGTTTTTGAACTCACTCTCTTTAGCGCCGCGGTGGCCGTGGCCAGTAAAATTTTCTAGAACTACGTTTATTTATCTGTCGTTACTTACTTATTTATTTATTTTCTCTTTTTTCTGGGGGGAGGAAGGGTGAGGAGGAAGGGAGGGGACACTCGTTTTCAGTGTGGGCAGCGCCTCTTAGAGTACATCATTTAATTTTTGAAAAGCTAAGAACGAATATACGAGGCAAGACAGACATGTTCAAATGTCTGTCTATTGTAATGATGAAAATAGCCTTTAGTGGCATGGTTTTCTTTATGTTTGCAACATTTTGATTTCGTCGTCCTCTTCGATAATACACTGCAAGAGCTGCTTCCTCGGATATCCTTGACGATACTGTCACACGAAAATGAAAAGTTACGTACCCCGTGTGGTTTTGGACGATGCTTTACTCTATTCGTATTTTAGGGCCCTTTAACGAGGAGCCGGGGGACCCCAGGTAGGCGGGGAAACCCGCCTGTCCATATAAAAAGGGATTAGGTGCATGATGGGTATAATCATGAGGAAAAAAGCTTTGTAAAATTACTGACGAGAGAATCGAGATGATTGCTAAGTCGGTATGATCTCAAGTAACTTGTTCTGTTGTCCTAACGACTATTTCTTTTTTTTTTTAAACAGCCAACCGTATTCCCAAGGCCTCTGTAACAAGAAATTAGAAAAATGACTAAAATAAAACTCAATGAAAGAGCAGAAAAAAAGAACTTCCCACACAATATTCTTCTCTGCCGTATGCGCTTTGAAGTTGCATCATTTCTTGAAAAGATCATCGATTTCAGCAAAACAATAAGTTATGTTACTTTGTGTGGGGTCGGCTGCAGAAAAGCTAACCACACCTAATCATTTTTTCAATAATACTGAATTTCATTCTATAAATATCCTAATTCGTATTGTTTTTTATGTGAATAAAATCAGGTGATGCCAAGTCATTCACGAATCGTTTGTTGTGGGGTTTTCAGGCAAAGAACTTTGATTAGGCCAAGAAAACTAGCTAACCGCCAAACGCAAATGTAACATTTCTGTCTTGCATTCATCGCAGAAATGCTGGCCTCAACTGTTTAGGTTCGTTGCCTGCAGTACGTGGTAATCGCTGTTATAGTCACTGAACTAACTTTTTAGTAGTCATAGTCTTTACAGGTATTGTTTTGAAAAGTGTAAGGTCAACCTTGACTATGCTATTTTCAAGTGGCCGTTGGCCGTAATCGTTATTCTCACGTGCACAGTATAAGAATCACATGTCAAGCGAAACAAGCGAAACCGAGTCAAGCACCCGGTTGCCAAATGGGTAAACTGGCCGTACATATTTTCTCACGTGTCCAACGGTTGAAAAGTGTAAGGTCAACCTTGACTATGCTATTTTCAAGTGGCCGTTGGCCGTAATCGTTATTCTCACGTGCACAGTATAAGAATCACGTGTCAAGCGAAACAAGCGAAACCGAGTCAAGCACCCGGTTGCCAAATGGGTAAACTGGCCGTACATATTTTCTCACGTGTCCAACGGTTACCTGGCGTAGTGGTCACGAAACGGGGATGAATTTTAGATGACTTTAAAACGTCCAGGAGGTAAATGATCTGACTGAAACCGCTATCGGCTGACTGGCAACAGATCAAGGACACAAACCAAACGTAAAATGAATAAGCGGAATCTTTCACCCATGCAAATTTTAATTGATTTCTAAAACGTGATTGAACGAAAAACTATTTTTTAATTTACTGACGGTAAATTAAAAAAAGGTTGCCGAATTTTGGGTTCAAATCGGTACAGAAACCGACAACACGGGCTGCTTTCAGTGGCTATGCTAAAAGATCTTTTATCTATTGTCCTCATAATACTTCCGATAAAGGCTTTCATTTACAAGCCATTAGTAATCGGCGTCGTTTTAGAAGACTTTAGCAAACAATACAAAAATCACACGTACCAAGACTACGCGTGATTAGCTCTGAAGCCGTTATAAGAACCCTTTTGCTCTGCCCTGCTGCATTAGTTCCTGAAGACCACGACTTTAAAAAGAATGGAGAGCCTTTCCACAGAAGTTCTAATGTTTCCCATAACATCATTGCCATTCATCTTGAACAACAGACCAGAGCTACAAGAAGGCTTTCTGCTCGATTTCGAAATCAGACCTGGCTGGATTGTATACAATCCAAACGTGGTAACTGTGCTTTCCTGCAACCAAATGTTTCAACCGGTATACGAATTAGAGCCAATTTGGAATTCAGACAAACAGCTATTTAAAATCAAAAGTACTGACAATCTGGAAGACTTAAGGGTCATGTTGAGCAAGCCGATAGTGTTCTGTGCCACCCGAAGACAAGAATGTGAGGCAATGATCAACGGTTTTGATACGGACTTTGTGATACTGCTAGATCCTAAACGTCCAGAAGTTGCAGTGCAGATTAAAAAAGTGTTTGATCGCGTCGAGGAGCACCTAAAGTCTGGACAAAAATTCTGTCTACAAATCCACTTTTCTGACCTTTTAGAAAAAGCAACTCTGGATGAGTTCAAAAGCTTCGTTTACTGGTATAACGGTGAGTTTTACATTACTAACCACTGCAAACCAAACCAGTTCTTGTTAACAAATCACTGGCTCTTTTGGTGTGCCGTGTTTCCAGTATTTCTTATGGGTTCAATTCCTTATCGCATCGCAAGAAAAGCTTGTGTTTATGATGAAGAGATAACGTTGCAAATGAGATCGAAGTTGACGTTTTGTCCAGAAACTGTTCTTGTGCTGCATTTTTATTGTGTGGATAAACCATTGCCCGGACGTTACCTAAGAAACGAGAAATTGTTTGTGGAGCGTGAATGTTCTCCCACTGAGCTTGAACGTTTAGTTTGTTTTGATGCTAAAGAACCCAGGAAGCAAAAACGTTGTAGTTTTCGTATGAAACGGATTAAGTACAGACTAATCAGTTTATTGAACGTGGCAGGAAGGAATAAAAATAAATGAATTATACCGTTCTCAGACTTGAAAAGGTATACACAGCTTTAGAACAAGTGTCGTTGTTCCGACCGCAAGAATTCTGCATAGTTTGATGAGAAGAAATCAAATAGAAATTTCTTCACAGAATGATAACATTTAAGATAGATAACGCAGTCCTGCAAATAAACGTGTACTTTTAAACATTTCACTTGTTTAGTAGACTGAAATCATTTAATCTCCATAAAGAATAGACAACCACAAGAGATATTTTAGCGCATTTTGATACGCGCATCCACATGAAAGAAACAAAGGCCCGCTTGATATAATTGAGGCACCTGAAATGGTTTCTTAAAACGAAGTGCCCCGCAAATTATAGCAAACTCACTCTATACCAGATTGACGTTTGTAAGTTCAAGATCTCTTGCGAAAGAAAGCATCTAAACATTGATTTATGAGCTAAGTTTTTCGGCCCTAATCCACAGTCATGCATTAGTTTCAGCTTGCGTGCTTTGCGTGTTCGCCTTCAATGGTATTGAACGACGGTACATTGCACGCGGGCAAGATTCCAAGCTTTAATGGTGTTTGAAAATGTGAGGAAACCCTTCAGAGGAGACAGAGGTGTCAATGAAAGCGTATGAAAGCGCAAGAAAATTTGCATACCACACAAATCTTCTCCCACCTAAACTCACACGTTCAGCCTTGTTTCTTTGTACGTTAATTTACTTTTATTCAATTGTGGATGTAAACCATAGCTATTTCTAGATGATTCTCTGAGTGATACGAATCCAACTAACAAATTTCAACTAATTTTTTCAAATTAAATGTTTTCGAATGAGGAATGTTTTAGAATATGTTCACAATTTTGATGTTTTCCGGGTATTGCACCAGGAGACGTTGAATATGCTGGAATTTAACAGGGACCTTCAACACCTTGTACAGACTTACTAAAAACACATGTTATGGGGCGAAATGGATTATTTTGAGGTAAAAGGATACTCTCCAAAATAATTTTGCCGAAGATACATGCTAATTAAATCCTAAATCGAGGATGTTAGTCTTGGTGTAGTGTAGCGAGCTCATTTGAAGCGCTTAGGCGCCCACGGCCTTTGGTATCCCCAATGGACTGCCAGCCCGAACATGCATGAAAAATGTCATAAAAGCTGCCAGGGGAAATAAAAGATCGAAAGAGGGTACTGCTTAGAACCATTGTTGTCAAAAAAATCCCTCATTGAATTCAAACCTTAGATCTTTGGCACCTTTGATTGTAAAAACAACGATAATGGTCATGAACAGATCTTAGGACGTGGGTCACAGGTCTCACTGCTCTTAAACCTTTCCCCACCAAAAGTAATTGACTCACGTGTCACAGGATCAACAAACTCCTTGTCACGTGAGCCGCAAGAGTGGTGTTCAGGGATGACAGTAAGGTGGAAGAAGAGGAAAGGAGATTTATACCGGGTGGCTTACTTCATCAAAACTTCTCTCCTTTTATCACTCTGCTCAACTACTCCGATATTTAAGACTGCCAAAATTTCCAGTAGTATTAGTTGTATCTTAAATAATTTTACATGCTAGCAAATAGGCTTTTATCTTTTTTATAAGTGAAACGATGTGTAGTTTCATAGGTTACGCTGTGTGCCCTTTGAAACTTTCTTTTCCTGGCACGCTGAAGTTCAATAAAATGCGTCATAATAATAAAGTACACTAAGCTAGCGTTGTCAGCCATGCTGTAAAGTTAGAGTTTTACATCGTCATTCTCATCTTCCGAGTCTTCAGCCTCTGAATCCTGCACCTGATAATAATCTTTTGACTCGTCCACTTGGTTAAAATCAAAGTATTCAACTTCTTGATGCATCAGTTCTTCCAGCCTTCCAACCAGCTCTTCAAAACTAGGTCGTTCGTCTTGGTTTTGCTTCCAACAATCCAAAGTCAAAGAGTAACTGAGGTAAAATAAAAAAAAAAGATAAAAAAAATAAAAACGAATAGCTCTTATCAAAATGTCTAATGATCCCCAAACCTCAGCACTCCATAATTTTCCTCCAAGTCACCAGATTTAGGAGATCAGGAAACTTAACCTGCTTAATGGCGGTAGTTTCTGTTTTGAATCGCGAGATTCAACGCGCCGAATATTCGGTCACCATATTGGACGGGTGGAAGATTTGGGACGAGTGACAAAGCGAGGGGGGAGAGGGGAGGGGGAGAAACAAATCTTCCACCCTTCCAATATGGCGACCGAATATTTACCGTGCTGAATCTCGCGCTTGAGAGCCCAAACTATTGCTTGAAAGCAGGCTAGATGGAATTGAAAAGAAACCAAATCCAGCGTAAGAGTATTGGGTGATTAGCTTCCACAGCAGGTTTATAATATGAGAGGAATTTTGACACCTGATTTACTTCACCAGGAAATGAATTGATCTCATTAACAATCAACCTACACTTGATCTGAGCAGAAATCAGGTTTTTCCATGCAGTAACCTGTCTTCAAGCGTCTCATGAGCTCTCTGTTGGTTAGCAGGGGATATGGAGAACCTCCTAGACGCAAAATGATACAGATTAAGAGCTAATGAACAATTAATTACAGCGTTATGGAAAGTTGTTATCCGTGGATATCCTGACTTTGAAATATCCCAGTAGAACACAAATTTTAAAAGATACGGGCTTTGAAAGCCGTTTAAGAAAAAATGATAGATATTTAAAGATTGGTAGATGGAAAAATATTAAAAAGTTGAAAATTTTTCATCTAAGGAATCTCCGGTTAACTCATTTTGTTGAATTATGATATCCCCGGCATAATGACGGAAACTTGAAAAAGATCGGATTCTGACTTTACGAGATCTCTGTCATGTAATCTGGGCGTTTTGATTGTTATTGTCATCTAAAGTTAGATTACCGACAGTTGCAATTTCCCACATGACTACTCCGTACGACCAACTGTAAAAGTAAAGAAAATGAATAAATCTATGAAGTTAGATCAAATTTATGAGTTAGAGGATAACCATGTAATATAATTCATTAAACGCTTTACGCCAAATTTCGCGCTCGCTCGGAGCTTGTCTCCGTTCGCCTGTAAAACGCAAAAAATGCACCTGTGGTGCAGGTTATATCAATTGCAGCGTTAGAGAATCAATCGTTTACCTCTGGCTCCCTTAAGCGGCCACAGAAGAAAGAAAATCCCTGACACATCTTAGTTATAATTACCATCATCATCATCATCATTATTATTATTATTTTTAT
Organism: Stylophora pistillata; assembly: GCF_964205215.1. Taxonomy (NCBI): domain Eukaryota; kingdom Metazoa; phylum Cnidaria; class Anthozoa; order Scleractinia; family Pocilloporidae; genus Stylophora; species Stylophora pistillata. Next base: position 23,214,459 of record NC_142527.1, on the reverse strand, counting down.
GATGATGATGATGATTATTATTATTATTACTATTACTATGACTAAAACAATTATCATTATTATCTTAGTCTTCATCATCAACTGCTCTCATTGGTTTGTTGTCGCTATCATTACATTACCTCTGGTTTTGTTAAGCAGCTGCAAAAGGATTAAAGTTACTTACACATCACTTTTCGACGTAAATATCTGCTTGTAAAGTGACTCAGGCGCCATCCATTTGACTGGCAGCTTTGAGTGCTTTTTCACCTCATACAGTTCGTGATACATTTCTCGCATTAGACCAAAATCGGCGATCTTGAGCCGTTTACCGTGTCCAACCAGAATGTTTCGTGCCGCTAGATCTCTATGGACGAGCCCCTTTCCGGAGAGGTAGGCCTAACCAATGAGATAACAAAAATAATTTGTTGATTGCTCGGAGGGGAGGAGACTCTTCTTGGAAAAGGGCATGAAATTGAGAAACTTATTTGGACAATGTTTCCTATGCAGAATTTCCACAACCATACTGAGGTTCGATAATCTTTCTCATCGAGGGGGTTTGTCTGATTCTTAATTTGTTCTTAGAATTACTGATTAGTACCCAAATGAAGTGTCAAGGCTAAATTATTAGACCCAAAGAGCATGGGACTAGAACTTTAGTCTTGGGAAATCTATATAAACATTTTTACCTACCATGCCTTTTGCGATCTGCCATGCTAGGGAAAGGAGATCAGCTGGGACAAATGACTCGCAATCATCACTGCACTCCTCGTCTTTCTTCTCCGTCAAAACGTCACCCCTTGGAAGCTCAATGGAGAAAACCACCTGAGGAGTTTCAGCTTCAGTAGGTTGTAATTTGTCATCAGGGGAAGGGACAGAGTTGCATGCCTCCGGTTTGTTCTCGTCACTTACATCACTGACCTGATCGAAGAAGACGGTTCTTAAAATTTAGATTAGGGACCATTATAACGGAACACAATATTTTAAGTACTTGAAATGTCTTTATTTCGACTGAGTACCTCTCAAATCCTTCAACTCACAAAATTACGACTAAATTACAAAGAAGTAACCTTTGATTATCCTTAAGGACGCATCCGTCAAAACTAAAAAACACAGTATGTTTAAATCTGCTTTAATATTTCTATCCTTATCTTTTTGGATTTTTAGTCTATCTCTAGAACTTTAGTGTTTTTTCCGTTCTCCTCTGTCGGCGGACGCTTATTCTTTATTTCTTTTAAGCTCACGGTTGCCCTAAATAATTCTCGTCGCCTATACCGTCATCTTCCTTTGTTAAACAGATAAATCCATGAATTGCAGTTCGGTATCATTATGGGGAAATCCATTAGAAGCCTCCTCAGTGCCTTACCAATCAATAGCTGGTTCCAAGTGTATTTCTGTTTTTCATATTTAGTATACCTCTTCTGCAGCTGATCTGAGATTCCTGCTTTCGGCGTAAAAACTAGTTCCTCCAGGCTCACTGATAGTGGAACTGTTAATCTGTAAGAAGGAGATGTAGTAATGATTTATCTCCATTTACATCTTTTTTGCTTCCTTTTCCTCTTATTTTGGCCAAATGTGTGACGGAAAGGAATAAAATCGAAAAGTTCAGCCTAGTTTCTGCGTCGGACAAAAGTTCCGAATTATGCTCACTGCCATAAGTGGATTCATTTTCTGAGCTACTAAGTACTTGTCAGCGATGATATTTTGTAGTTTTCAACTTTCGAAAAAATCAGAGAACATCTTGTGTGCAGAGATAAAAGAGAAGGGGTGGGAAGAGTTGTTGTATGTTATGGCAGGGAAAAATAACATAAAGGAGATGCAGACAATAACTAGCTTATTAGCGAATGGTATTCGTGTTGTTGTTGTTGTTTTTTTCTTTCTCAGACTTACTTGAACTCTTTTTCTTCTCAACCATTGAAGCAAGTCTCCATGGGCTACATACTCGATCATCAGAAGGAAAGGTTTAGTTGTGGTCCAACAGCCGAGGAAACTCAACACATTCTGGTGTTTTCTCACCTGCTTCATAAGCTCAATCTCTTCTAAAAACTCTCTTCGTTGTTCCTCGTTTGCGTTTTCTTTTTGAATGAGCAAACGAGGGTTCATTAAATTAGAAAAATAATTTTAGAGGTTTTATGGTAATGATCAAGTATAGGGATTTTCTTTCTACAATCGCACCGTGAATTATACCAAAGGTCTGCGTTAAGCATAAGGAAAAACCAAAGCATGCAAACAATTAACATTTATAACACAACTCCATAGATAACTCATACCATGTAGTTCCTTCACTGCTACAGTCGTTGAGTGCCTGATTCGTCCACCATATAATTCATCGCTTGCAAAAAAAATCCAAACTATTCTTAAGTCTAGCTTTGTGAACTTTTCCAAAAGCTCCTTCACCCAGTGCCTCGAGAAATTCTTTTCTGATTGGATGGATTTCGCACAACTCCAAAATCTGAATATCTTCGGCAGTTCTTCATGAAAAAGAAAGCAATTTTGTGGAAAGACATGTTATAGTAAAGATAAAACTGATTACTAACTAGCTCCTCGTATGGCGCGTTCGGCTGTGTCCGTAGCAGTTAAGGAATACTTGGAGCTCAGGAGTTATTTCATTGAATCTGTTGCACAATAACGTTCTCAGTGTATGATTGACACTTCCCACTATGGAAATGCCATGTACTTCAATGATCGCTTGTTGAATGTGAGTGAATCTTTACTGAAAAAGGAAGCCTGAAAATATATTTTTGCAAAACGTCGCATTTCTTAGAAAAACTTCATTGTTTCCAATTTTGATCATTATGTTTCACTTAGCGATGTATTTGAAAAGCAATAACGTGTACCTTTTTGAACGTTTTAGTGACCCGATTCTTATGGAAATGCCAAACACCAATGAACAGCAGAAGGACGACCAAACACCCCAAACAGGCCATCAGTGCTCTTACAAGATTATTGGTCAGCAGTAAGGAATCTACAAGGTAAATAAACTCGATTATGACCATTAAAGCATTCGTAAACTTTTCCGTTAAGATGTACATCTCTTTTCCTCTCTCATTCTTAATTCATTACATAACTTATCCTATCTGCAGTGAAGACCAAGAGAATTTCGCTCGTTTCATGTCCAGACCTGATGGGAATTGTGCCGTAATCTTCTGTTCAAACTCAGACTGTACACCTATTGTTGCCGACTGCCTCTTAGAATTGTCACTCCCTCCTAGCTCATTCCAAGCTCTGACCTGAAACTCATAAGTCATGGTGCAATTTAGCATAATGGTAACTTGATCGACTGTAACGTCGGTGATATTTATCACAGTCCACTCGATGGCATCAGGAGGTGCGCCTATACGTCTGTAGCTGATTGTCTGGAAAAGTGTTGGGCAATCTTTTGATATAGGCGAGGTCCACTTTAGGGTCACATTATATCCTGACACATTCCGTTCGACTATTACAGGTGTGCCAGGTCGATCTGTAAAATTTAAAAGAAGAGAGCGGAACATAAATAGAATGCTTGTGTTATTGACATATTCTTCCGAGATCACTTATTACGCCGTTAGGCACGAGATAAGCAAAGTTTCTGTTTTAATCAAGGGTAATTCTAGAAATAACAGAAAAAAAGTATCTTGTTAATACAGATGTGTGGTATCAAGAAAAAGAGTCAGGCTTTTGCACTTCAATGGGTCTTTCACTCCTTAAAGTAAATACAATTCGTTTAAACCAGGCTAACGTTTCACAGTCAAAGTGTTTCAAAAAATATTAGCTCACAAAAGCTTTCGTAGCAACAAAGCGTTTTCTACTCTAAATCGGAGTCTTTTGTACCTCTTTGTGGACTTTAGGGAGTTTCTGGAGTGGGCAGGGTCGGTGACTTTTTAAGGCCGGCGATAGAGATGTTGAATTGACCACCATGAATAACAACCCTGGTAAAGAGCAATATTGCTCGTTGATAATCTGCGGTCGAACTAGTTGAATGAACTGTGGTCGAAGAACCACTGAATTAATGTCTGCAAACCTTGAAGCCATGATTCGGGGCAAGCAGGGAACGTTGGAAACAGTTACTCTCAATAACTTCGCATGGTCGCTCCGTAAAACTGAAAAACCGATACGATTTTTATCACTTGTGAAAAAATCGTATTTGGCTTCTGGTTGGTCATGCAATAATTTTCACTAGTGAGTTAACTCGTATGACCAATAGGATTGCTCCGCATCTAAGAAAGAAAATTTTTATTCGGTGAGTTTGCACTGAGTACGTCTCAGCACTTATACAATAAATCCCAGTCCAACATTTACGATGGAGCTTCCCGTAAATGTGTGATTCATTTCATTGGGTTTGAAATGGTGAAGAGCGACACCAAACTGGAAACCAAAGTCTTTAGGAAGGCAACGAACACAACAAACAATTTTCTACAGTTAAATGTTTTTCGAAATCACTTCTTCCTCGTAAATTACGTTTTATATTTGTATTCAACCCACTACTGGAAATTATTTTCTCCCTTCTCAAATGAATGAAAATCCTTGACGGTTTAAAGGTATTATTGCTGTTATTTTCTGAGGAATGTATTACACAGGTTTAGTCTTTATTTAAATCAGAATTTATTATTGAGTGATAATGAGGATTGCTCTGTACCTGCTCCTCTTGTAGCAATTTTCAATACGTTGGATGGCAAACTGTACCCGATTTTATTTTTTGCCAGCACTCTCACATCATAATCTGAATATAGTGTCAAGTCAGCAAATAGACATGAAATTGAGTTTAAAACACTGAAAGATGAGCAGTTGATCCAAGATCCTTCAGACCCAGTCCTTTTTATCTGAAGTACATAAGCGGACACTGGATCTCCAAGTGCATCTCGCATTGGTGGACTCCATAATGCGTTAATGATGTTGCACTGTCCTAGAATTGGCTGATGCAGGGTTGGTTCAAACGGCACATCTGTAAATGCCGTAAATATGAAAATAATTTTCAAGAGCGGCTTGAATGTGGAAAATGTTTGTGACAAGAACGATATGAACTTCTAGCCTTCATTACTTTTAATACTTACAATACTAATAAAGAAATGCATATTAGAGCGATCCTCGCAGTAATGAACGCTACTTAAGCAGTAGTGAAAATAAGGCCTTTATTTGAACCCTTGACCTTTGCAATACCGGTGCATTGGTTAGATTTTCCCCTGTGTGATGCAAAGGGGCTATATCTGTGAGATAGTCTGCAACAAAGAATGATTAACATTGTCTCAACCCAAGGGAAAGAAGTTAAGGGACTGAAAACGTTTAATGAATCGCCTAAAGAAGCTCGAAGGTCTAAAGTAGCCTCTTGATTTACATCATGGTGAAAATTTCACTGAGATGAAGAATTCAGTTTCTTACTCATGGCAATAATCTAAATACCTTGTGCTGTTCTAGGTTCCCACGCCTCGCTGTTTTTACTCCGTCCTAGTTTGTTCCAAGCAAATATCATGACTTCATATTTCTTGCTGTACTGAAGATGCAGTTCATAACTTGTAATTCCCGTAACGTTTAACTGCCTCCAGTTCTCAATGGTTGGCTCTGTCTCTCTATAGTCAATAGAGTACATGGTGATGCTGCAAAAATGGTGTTCGGGCACAGTCCACTTCACGGTAGCATTTCTTCCAGAAATTGAACAGTTGTCATACAGAATCGTCGGTGAATCAGGTGGACTTGCTATCAAGTTGAAAAAACTGGCTTGATTTAGGAGAGAAAGACACTTACAAACTCCAAGTGCAGCTTTGCTACACAAGTAAAATTACTTTTAAGAGAATGTACAAATTATTACATAAGCTATAGATATTTACAGTCGAACCTCGATTATCCTGACTCGTGGGGACTGGGCTTAATGGTTCGTATGATCGAGAGTCCGAATAATCGAAAATTATGAATATTAATGACCAAAAAAAAAATAGAATACGTTTCATGTACGTAAAACTGACCCTTATACTCAACAGAGAAGATACCAATGACCAGATCTTATCACTATCTGATAGGTATTAACTTAAAACATGTAACCTGCTTATAAAGCGTGTAAGACATTGAAAGGGTAGAAAAGAACGGAATGACTCAACGGTGCAAATAACAATTTATATAAACAATTGCATGTTTTGGAAACATCAGAGTGCCGTTTAAGCAATTGCTTTGAGGCTTGAATTCGATCAACTGATGTAGATCGACCACCAATAATGATAAATCAATTAAGGGAAAGAATGAAGCACCAAACAAGATCTCTTCCTGTTTTACCCGCAGTAAACTTATTACCTACCCACTCTTTCTGTTTTGTATGTCCCGTTCGTCCAGTCACTCGACCCCTTCTGGTTCACGGCTCTTACACGAACATCGAAGTTCTTGCTACCAAGTAAACCATCGAACGAGCAGTTATGATTAACATTTGAAAGGAAATCGGTGCAGTTATGCCACTTCGGACTATTTTCCTTTCTTATCTGCGCATGGAAACCAGTTATTGGACCTCCACCAGAATCTGCTGATGATGGATTCCACGAGACTTCTACTACACCACATTGCTTCTGTTTGATATTTGTTATCGACGGTGTAAACGGGAACCCTAATAACACATTCATGATTAGTTAAATACTAACATGTGATAATTTATTTCTCAATTTATGGGAGTCATAGAGTGCATTGAATATTCTGATCTTTTTATGTTGTGCCTCGATTGAACTAACCTGTACTCAACACAGAATCGGATTCGGGATGAATTTTCTGTTTATCTTTTCAAATTTATGATGGAGACATAGGGGGACTTCTTCTTGCATATTCTATTTCTATACATTTCTCTATTTATTGTGAAATATCAGGCAACTCAGCCTTTTGGCTGTTACATGATATTTTAATGAACTATCTATCTATCTATCTATCTATCTATCTATCTATATCCATATATACACGCAGATGTTAGATTCAAACTTTTCTTCATTTGAAAATGATTTTGCGATGATACCCCAGGGATGATGCCAACATGTCGTATCCGTGTATTCATTTAAGATAACAACAATATGAACAAAAACAACAACAGCTGATTCTGTCTAATGAGAAACTGAATTTCATTCGGAGGAACATTTTCAGTGGTGTATACACCGAATGCAAATATGGCGTCCAATTTGAGTTTCCATTGTTCTGGACTCACTAGCCTCGTCTTCGCGTGGAAACACAAAGGGATTATTACATGTGTGAGAGGCTAGTGAGTCTCGAACAATGGCAACTCAAATTGGACGCCATATTTGCGTTAGGTGTATACCGATGAAATCCGTATCTTTACCTTCTTCTGTGAGTACCGACAACACAGAGTTCTCATTGTAGTCGTTATGCCCCCTTTGATTCCAGGCCATAACCATGATTTCGTATTTCTGGGCACAACCCAACCAGAGACGATATTTCTTTACATAAACATTTGACCCGTTAAGGGTCTTCACAATCCACACACTGCTATTGGCCAACAGCCTTTCTGTAATTGACTTCCTGTAGTAAATCGTGAACTTGGTGATTGGGCAGCTCTGGTTTACGGTTGTATCCCATGACAGCTCAGCACTGCAGCCATGTGGTTTAGCTTGGAAGTTCAACGCGGTTGGTACAACTGAGATACAATTCACAAGTTTATATAGAGTAGATACAAAAAACAAGCCAAATTTTGATCACAATTTCTGATGTTGCGCAGAGACACGGTTGTCGTACGTGGCACAATTTTTGTTGTAAATGTGTCATAAGCTGAATGTATCTGATTCCAATGTCGATTTCAATAGGGGAGACTTTTAAAAGTATCAAATTTCACAAACTTTTGCCTTGAGAAGATAAGTATGTCTTGGCAAGGATATTTTCAATAGCTTTATTATCGATCTTACCTGCCGTCGTCGTTAGCTGTTGTCTTGCCCAGAGACCAAATCCGTTTAAATCTCTGGCTCGAATATTGAGTTTATAGACTGTATTAATCTCAAGTCCATCAAATTCGTGAGAACGAACTTCGCGCGAGAGATTAGATAGCCGCTTGAGTTCTCCATTGACAGATCTCAAGGTAACTTGGTAACCATTAACTGTACTGTCAATCAAGAGTGGAAGATTCCACTGCAGCTTTAGAGCGCGTCCACACGTGTGATTCCGCCATGAAAATCTGGGGTGGTGGTGCCACTGATGAATGCAACAAAGCACTTAACGATGACGTGGATATCAAAATAGGGGGAAAAAGCAAGGGTAACAACACATCGACGAGTTTAACAATTCAAATCAGAATTCCACCATAATATGATGATGATGATGATGATGGTGATGGTGATGATATTGGCAATTAAATTAAAGCTTTTGATGGGACTTGATCCCAGTTTCGCTCTTACCCAGGTTTATTCAAAGTTACCAAGTGAAGACTGTGAAAGATTATCGAGGGAGTAATAGGGTCCTTATCAAAATAATGAAAAGCCTTACCAAAGGAATGAAAAGATATTTCTTTCACTGCACGTGTGATATTAGACTGGAGTATCATACAGGTGTATTGTCTAAAATCTTCTGTGGAAACGTTATTGATATTAAGGATGGCAGATTCTCTCGACAGCTGACACACGTTAGGAGGCTGTGTACGAATAGAAACGTTGTACTTTGTTGTGTTTTCTACTTCCCGACCTTGAAATTTCCACTGCCAGTGGTAAGAATGCAACTGTTGATAATCCAGACCGTTAACCTGACTCTTAATGTAACTCTTGAGTTTGATTGAAATGCCTCGTATTTTGTAGTTAGCGTGATGACAACTGGTGGGCCTGTTGAACACAGTTCAAACATTACTGATTGCGCCTGAAGTGAGACCAGTTTCTTCCTAAAACATCTGCTGATTATGCAAGAGCTGACTCTTAGCCTTTAACTTTCCCCATGCAAACAGAATGGGCATCACTGGATTAAAAGAGACATTTTTTAATCTGAATTTCTTAAAATTAACAAACACTTTAATTCCCCCTCAATTTCCCCTCAGTTCCTCTGCATAAGCATGTTTGAAGTCTCTCTTTTCACTCTGCGACAGCTTTTGTCGAAGTGTAAAATGATAGAAAATAAAAATGGGTTGTGCAAGGAAAAATGTTAATGCCTTCTGTTATTGCAGATGCGAAAATGTTTTAGAGTAAACATAATTTTTTTTTCGTACTCTACTTATTATTGCTAATGAGAACAGAAAAGAAAACTTCAAACACGAAATAGTTCTTTACAGTTAACTGACATTTCGGTATTACGCCCTGTTAATTTGAACTTGTTTTCAGCTTCGCAGCTAAATTCTCCAACGTGCTGATGGTTTACTTCAGAAAAGTGAAGTGACAGAGTGATTGACTCTTCGGTAACCGTTTCCTTGAGATGAATTGTTTCGTTAAGATCTCCATCTTTAACTTGCTTGCCGTTAAGCAGCCACTTGACTGTTGGAAGAGGCCAGCCTGATGCAACACAATGTAATGCGGCTTTTCTCCCGGCGAAAAACCAGTTTTGATGCTCATTAAAACGAACCAAAGGATTATCTGCCGAAAAAATCACACAACTGTTTTAAACCAAGTCTTCAACGGAAACGCTGTTATCAATACTTTTATGATTGAAATGTAGCGTGACACCATCTTGAACTAGGTTCCAGGCCGTAAGGTTTACGCCGCTGCTCTTTTGAGAGAAACCATCTCAAAAAATAATGAAATATCATATAATGCGATATAATTGGCTAATTGGATGCTTTTTTGCCAAAGAAAGGATGAGAAAACTGGTCATCTTTAATTCACGAACAGGAATGGCTAACAACAGGAGCTACGGTAATTTCTGTTTTGTAAACAGTCGTGGCAAATTAAAGCCAAATCATTTCATCGGCAAACTATTCAACGTATTTTTATAGATCTATCCTGGCCCTCGAAAAAGGTTAACCTAATAAAATAGGTCTAAAAGAAAATGCAGAGATAAATTCTATTAGTTTTAGGTACACTTTATATCCAGCTTACCAATGGCTCCAAAAATCATTTTCACCAAATGACCAATACGATAACGCAAAGTGTAGATGCTCTTCTCAATAATTAAGTCTTCTTCTCTCTCTGTAATATTCTTTAGAATATCTTCCAGAGCGTCTGCACCAATTCCGACAACAAAAATTCGAACACCTTTTTGCCTTAGTGCATTTACAGGTGCAACATGTGAATTATCAAGGTGCGCACTATACCCGTTCAAAAATACAATTGTAATCTTAGAAACGTTCCGGTTAGGATTCGAGAACACTTCTCTCGATACTGTGTTCAAAGATAATTTGAAAAATGGTAGACCCCTCACGACGGATACATATTGTATAAATGAAATCCAGTAGGAATAAACCCACTCATGGGTGAGGCTCGATAATATCAATGAGATATTGAGTTTGGCAACATCTGCAGCGATTTTTTTCACAATCTTCTGAACAATAAATGCTTGATAAAAATTTCTGTAGGGAGTAGTTCCGTCGGTATCAATGACGAATGTTATCTCTGCTCCATTAGGGTAATTGGTCTCTTCTGTAAACAATCAGATAAAGAACAAAAGCATTTTGGCTTGCTGATTCGTGTTATTAGAGTTGAACATTACTACAATGGTTTAGAAAGAAGAGGACCTGATGGTCTATTTTCCAAATTGGCAGTGGGGAAGGGAGAGACTGTGAGGTCATGCATTGTCATATTGTGATGTTTTACAAAGCTACACCACGATATAATTATATACTAAGTCATTTTAGTGATATCTTAATGATAGTATAAAATCTATAGGCAAATAGGCAAATGATATGGAATAGGGAGAGAGAATTGTGCAGAGATAGTGATGTGTGAATTAATCAATAATGAACCAATAAATAAACGAACGAAATTTGTTGTGGTCTCTAGTCAAAGATCCAAACGATTTCCAAGCCATCTCAACAAAAATTTTAGACTGAAATAAAGCGATTTGATTTTCCGTATATACAAAAATTTTGTCTTTACGAGTCACTCTTTCCCAATGTCTAGCCTCGTTCAGTTTTAAAGTAATTCTGTACCTGCTTCTGAAGATGCAAGTTGAGTGCGAAGAAAGCACAACAGGAAGGTGAGAAGAACTGCCTCCATCTTGAGCAAAGAAATCATCCTGTAACGGAAATCGTTTTAAAATCAATATTCCGTTAAAAGCACGGTGGATGGTGCTGGCTCCATCGGTATTCGTTTGATCGCAATCTACTGAATACAGTTTAACAGATGATGTCTGCTGGAAAGTGTTGTAGTCACGTGGGTTCGAGTTCATTTTGATACATGCATAAATAAGCAAGAGTAGAGGTTTCAGACTGACAAAATTGTGTGGGCTCGTAAGGCGCCGGAATGCAATCTGTAGTCTCAAAAAATACACAATTAACTATGATAATCCATGAAAGTAAACTCAATAATATATAGATTTAGCCAAGCCTAAAAGTGGAGCTCCCAATAAGTGAAAATTTTGCAATAAAATTTCTTTACATATATTAAAAATTTTTAGCCAAAAATTAATCCAGTATAGATGAAACCCTTTGACACTTACGTGTAACACGTGCCTGTGAAAAGTCAAAATCTTGGAGAAACCAAGAAAGCAAACACAATCCGCAGTATTTTTTTAAAAATCATATTTGCCAAAAAACAAGCTCCAGTGAAAGAAGACTAATAAAAGAACTTATTTCCGACGAAAAAAACGTAGGTGCATATTTACGTTTACACTCAAAAATCAAGATGAAAGATAAAAATCGCTAAATATTTTCGCATGTGTGCAAATGGCATGTGGATCATACTTCGAAATGGAATATGCGAATTTGTCCGTAAATGAAGAGATCTCAAGTTCCATGGAATCTATTAATAGGAAGTAAGACTAAAATGGCCGAGAAATATTTCGGGACGACAGATGTATATGTTGTATTTCAATTTTATCCTTGGTTCAAATTTTATTTTCCTTTGTTTCAAACTCATTATCATACATTACATACATACATACACTTACATACACTTTATTGATGCTCCCTAAGTGGGCTTTTCAGCTCAATAGAATAAAAAAAAATACAAATATATAAATTAATTGAGAATGTAAATACAATAATATTATAATTACAAAATATATATCAATAATATAATATATCAACTTAATAAAACATTTGCAAGATGACGTCTAAAATTCCTGGGGCATTTTAAGGACTTAATGTTATCATTCAAGGAGTTCCAGAGTTTGGCTCCTCTGAAAGCAAAGGAGCGCTGCCCTGTTGACAGGCGACATAAAGGTATATCCAAAGCACCAGATGATCGAGTTTGTCTATTATGGACTTGAGAACGTGATTTAAACATATCAGCAAGATAGTCTGGAACAAGCTTGTTAATACATTTGTGCATCATAGTAGCGTCATTTAGAATGAGTTTCTCTCTAATAGGAAGCCATTTCAACGATCGCAACCCATCCGAAATATGGTCATACTTTCTTAGTCCCAGAATAATTCGCCCAGCAAAGTTTTGGACTTTTTGTAACTTGTCAATATTGCTGCTGCTGGTATTACTCCAGACAGTTGAACAATATTGGAGTTTACTAAAGACAAATGAATTTATTACTAACAGAAGTGTTTTCCTATCCAGGAGGTGCTTGATTCTGTTAATTTGGTACAATTTAAAAAGGCATTTAGAGGCAATCTCAGTGATATGTTGGTTATAACTGAGGTGTGTGTCGAGAAGAACACCCAAGTCCTTAACGACAGGCACAGGTGTTATTTCCTTGTCAAAAAGTGTTATACTGAATGATGACAGTTTCTTTAAAAGTTGTGGTAATCCAACAGCTAGAACCTTAGTTTTGTCCGGATTAATCAAAAGAGAGTTTTTACAGCACCACTGAGATATTCTCGTAAGATCTTCGTTTAAGGCGAGGATGGACGTGGGTAATTCGGCAGGTGAAAAGGACAAATACAATTTACAATCATCAACATAGGAGGCAGATAGACAACGTTTAGGAACAGAAAGGAGGTCGTTAACATAGATTGTAAACAAAACCGGACCTAAAATAGAGCCTTGCGGAACTCCGAACTCAAGTGGGAGTACTTTAGAAACTGCGTCACCAATTCGAACGCACTGTTGTCGGTTAGAAAGGTAACTCTGAAACCAATTCAACGCACCCTGGGAAAAATCGAGATTTTGTAGCTTGGATAACAAGATGTCGTGTCGAATACTGTCAAATGCTTTAGACATATCTAATAAGACCATGATGGAAACTTTCTTGTTATCCATAGCCTGGAGCCACTGATCTGTAACGTACAACAGAGCTGTTTCTGTCGAGTGAAGCTTTCTATTTCCGCTCTGATGTGCTGCCAGTTTATTATTTCTAATTAGATGCTCCATAAGTTGTCCATGTACCAACTTTTCAGTGACTTTTGAGACTATTGGTAATAATGAGATGGGGCGATAGTTGTTAGGGACATCTGGATTACCGCATTTGAGAATAGGTGTAACCTCTGCTGTTTTCCATGCACGTGCAAATGTGTTGGTAACAAAGGAGTTATTCACAATGTGGGTAATTGTTGTTAGCGTACTGGGTAAACTGTCTTTAAGAATTCTATAAGATATCTTGTCCATTCCAGGAGCTTTGTTAGATGGTAGGCTTCTAATCACCCTTTCTACCTGATTTTCCGTGACTTGATGGAGAACGAATAATTCGGGGCTAACGTCGGTGGATATGTGTAAAGGAGTCGGCACATCCAAATTTACATTAAGTCCATGATGTAAAGATAAGTCCCTGGCTTTTTGAGCAGTAATACTGCCGACGGAAATGAAGAAATTATTTAATTCGTTAGCTAACCCAGTGGGATCCTCAGAAGCCATAAAACTATCTTGTTGTTTACGTGGTAGACACCGGTTAATGATTTTCCAAATTGAGTTAGAATTTCCATTGCTATCCAGGATCTGAGTCCTGACGTGAACTTTTTCGGCCACACGAATCTCTCTTTTCACTTCTTGACGAAAAAATCTGTATCCGTTCCAGTGGAAAGGGTCATTTGTTTTTCCCGCAAGTTTGCGCCGTTGGTCGCGCGTTCTCATTAGTTGACGAATTTCTGGTGTTATTACATTAACATGACCGAGAACAAAGGAAAACAAAATTTGAACCAAGGATAAAACTGAACTACAACATATAAAAAAAAAATTTTTGATTTGCTGTTGTAAGCGAAAAACGCACGAATTTCTTACGTGTACAAAGCCCACGCGGTGAAATTCATCATGCTTTGATCGTTGTTTACTTGCCTTCAAGGCCAGTAATTGCGCAGCGTTATGTTGAAACTTCGATTTGACACAAAATATTCTATTAAACAATACTTTTTTAACACATTGTTACTCGAACATAATATTTACCCGGCCATCGAATCGTCAAATTGTCGTTAGGCCCTGCTTGAAGTACGAAAATTCGGTTTTCACGTTACGTCCATAATTCGCGTTGCCTTGAGAATCGTAGTGTCGTTGACTCGAGAGCTTATTCTGTCACCTTTAAGACCTAGATATCCATTCTTTTCCAAGCAGAGTATTCTATAGCATTGTTACTTTACATTCTGAGTTCCACAAGGTCTAATTCGATCGCAAATGAGGGAAAAATCCGACCTGAAAATTTTGAAGGTCGGCCTCGCTGATGCCATATTTTCTAATTTGATCATATGGTACTTTCGTGATAGCATACATGACAGAGGGTACGTACGTACGCTCGGTCAGTCACGTGACAGCCAAACGAAAAGAGGTTGACCATATTCCAGGGGTATGGGGCTCTGCCCCACGCGCGCGAAGTGCGCGTGGGAGCCCCGTTATCACCCATGATTATGACAGTATGATTTGGAAATTTGCCCATACCATTGCCTGTATGGCTTTTTCCTCTAGCTAATAGTTGCTTTGAGGAGTGAAACTCTCTGTCTCTCATTATGGAATATTGTATCATCTTCCATTTAAATGTCGGTCAAGATAAAGAATAATCATTCTTAAGCTATCTGGCTCGTAGTGGTCACCATTTTGTCTCTGTCATTTAAGAGTCCTAATCTCTGGCTCGTTTTACTTGATTCCGTTGTCGCTCGCCCTGCCACGCTAAGAAGAACAGTCCTTGTAGATACGTTTCTAAAGTGCTCCGTTCTATTCATCAAATATCTTGATAATATAATCGTTCCACAATGATTAAACAGGGCAGAAAAGTTTTTCTCCAACCTTCTTCCCGCGTTCGAAATTTTCGAAAAATTCAACTTGCACTTTAGTTAAAGCACACGAAAGGAAACGAGTTACCATTTGCAATAAAGAGACTGACTCGTTTTCATATGGTTTCCCTAACTAAGGTATTCTACTTACTGTAGTTTAAAGGCGCGTACAGGCATTACCAGCTCTAAAGGCATACAGGAAGTTTTAAAATTTTTTATAGGCCAACAGGAACTTTTATAATTTTATAATTAGCCTTTTTTATCTTTGCGGTACTCACGACGGGTGCAGGTGATGTTGAATACCACTGCGACATTGCTCTCAAGTATTATAACTAAACAGTAGGTAACATACATGGGACGTTCCCAGAAGATGTCGTTACCCATTATATTAAATTATTTTGTACAAAACGAGAGGGAGTTTAGTGTCGGATTTCAAAAACAACACGTCGATTATGAAAAAGTCATGTGTAAATGGTCGTTTAAATTAGAACTAAACTTAAATTTCTTGTGGTTTTTATTAGTTATATATCAAGGGGCTACAGCTAGATTTCAATTCGCTAGAAAGGTCCTGCCAATCAATTACATGCGCCTCGCGTTGGAAGTATAAAGCGTTAATTTTTAAACAGGTTAATGTAAAAGTAAAAGCTTTACTGACTAATTTTTTCAATAGGGAACCCCGACGGAAAATTTTTCGGTCTTACACTTTCAGTTGACTAAAACGAGTAAACGAAAAGCTCTATTTGTATCGTTACGTTAGCTACAGCGAGATGCTACGTGGAGAAAAGAAATATCAAAACAAAAGAGTAAAATCACCATTTTTTTTCCAATCAGAGATGGAGAACCCCGAAAGAAAAATGTTCGATATTCTACTTCTAAGTTGACTTTGTCTTTGCATGTTAGTCTGAGGAAAGCAATGGCGCCGTTTGAGAAGCTGACAGCGTTAAGCCTCTCAAAATTCATCAGTCTGTTTTACTCAACCTTTCACCTACATGTCGCTGTCATGTCTACTTAAAGCTCCTTCATCGGCTAGCTCGTAAATAGCAATAAAGGAACTAACCAAAAAAACATTTATTTGCATGATCATTTTAGTTTTTTTCGTTCCTTTCTTCCTTTTTCTTTGTTAGGGTTAAAAAGAAGTGTATAAATATCTCAGTTATTAATAAAATAATCGCAGAATAAGGCTTTTTAAAAAATGATAATGATCATGGTAAAATAATACTCAGCAGGGTGACAATTTCACGGAATTAATATTTCTTTTCTAACAATAGACTTTTCAACCGTTCATGGAGGCCCTAAACCTGGCCTTCTTCGTTATCATTAGTTCTGGCGCTGTAATGGACGCAAGAAACCAAGCAACAGACAACAAAGGATTCCAAAGCCAAGTGAACTAAAGGTTTGATTTTGCAGCGCACGTATCTGTTACTCAAACCTTTTGTAGGAATTGTCATGTCTATGCAACCTGAGTTCTAAACCTTTAAGAGGCTGTACACCGCTTGCAATTAAAAGTGTAGTACTTTTACATACCTGTATGGTATAACGGAATATGAAGCTAAGATAAGCAATCCTTTTTGACTATATCTGCTCCATTAGGGTAATTGGTCTCTTCTGTAAACAATCAAAAATTTGTCTTTACGAGTCACTCGACATTCCTACTGTCTAAATAATTTGGATATATCAACAAAGTTGAAATGGTAAATTGGCCACCGTAATGATTACAAAAGCTGACGTTTCGAGCGTTAGCCCATCGTCGGAGCGAATAGAGGAATTGTGGGTTGTGTGTGCTTTTAAAGGCAGAAAATGGAGCTACGTTATTGGTGGGTGCATGGCAACGAGAAAAACATGAATAAATTAGTGGAATGAAAAGCGTTCATTGATCCCTGTGGGATTGAGACTGCCGGTTTGAAAGATGAGCTTTTGTTCAAGATTTTTACGGCTTTCCGTGCCACCTAAGTGCAAGGAAAGACCGCAGATTGCCATATGTTGCTTAGAATGATTAGGTAAATTAAAATGTCTAGCGACTGGTTTAGATGTGTCCTTGTCATTCCTTTCCACGTCTCGAAGGTGTTCTCGGAATCGGTCACCTAGTCTTCTGCCCGTTTCGCCGATGTATATCTTTTTGCAATAAGTGCAAGTTATGCAACAGATTACATTAGCGGAGGTGCACGTGAAGTGATCGGTGATCTTAATGGATCGTTTAGGTCCCGATATTTTATCAGTGTTGTGAATGAAAGGACACGTTTTGCATCGCGCACGAGCGCATTTAAAAGTGCCTGGTTGCTCATTAGCCGTAAAAATCTTGAACAAAAGCTCATCTTTCAAACCGGCAGTCTCAATCCCACAGGGATCAATGAACGCTTTTCATTCCACTAATTTATTCATGTTTTTCTCGTTGCCATGCACCCACCAATAACGTAGCTCCATTTTCTGCCTTTAAAAGCACACACAATCCACAATTCCTCTATTCGCTCCGACGAAGGGCTAACGCTCGAAACGTCAGCTTTTGTAATCATTACGGTGGCCAATTTACCATTTCAACTTTGTTGATATATCCAAATTATTTCGTTACTCCCACCGACGCAGCCCCAAACAGTTTCTTTCGAAACTATCAGCCTTTATTCCTACTGTCTAGCCTCGTTCAGTTATAAAGTAATTCTGTACCCGCTTCTGATGCAAGTTGAGTGCGAAGAAAGCACAACAGGAAGGTGATAAGTACTCCCTCGATCTTGAGCAAAGAAATCATCCTGAAACGGAAATCGTCTTAAAATCAAGATTCCGTCAAAAGCTTGGTGGATGGGGCTGGCTCCATCAGTATTCGTTTGATCGCAATTTCCTGAATACATTTTAACAGATGATGTCTGGTAGAAAGTGTTATAATCACGTGAGTTCGAGTGCATTTTGATACATGCATAAATAAGCAAGAGTAGAGGTTTCAGGCTAACAAAATTGTGTGGGCTCGTAAGGCGCCGGAATGCAATCTGTAGTCTCAAAAAATACACAACTAACTATGATAATCCATAAAAGTAAACTTCAATATCATCCATGATTATGACATTATGATTTGGAAATTTGCCCATACCGTTAAGTTAAACGTTGTCTGTATGGCTTCTTCCTCTAATACTTGTCTTGAGTAGTGAAACTCTCTGTCTCTCAAAATGGAACATTGTATCATCTTCCATTTAAATGTCGGAACACAATTTTAAGCCTTACTTGCCAGAGTAAAAAACTTTTCTATCAATCCTACTTTAGTAGCAACCTAAATAATATGAAAAAAACTTGGGAGGGGATTAATACTTTAATTGATAAGCACAAAAAGACTAAGCTCGTATCGTCAATCCAGCTTCCAGACAACTGGGGTACAACACAAAACCAATCAGAAATAGCTAATGCATTGAATCATCATTTCGCATCTGTCGGACCTAAACTTGCAAATAGCATACCATTATTCACCAGGGACTTTAAGGATTACCTAGGGAATTCAAATTATTCCAATTCTTTCTTCTTTGACGCTGTCACTTCTACTGAAATTGAAATGGAAATTTTGAGTACTCCATCAAACAAAGCCTACGGACTTTATTCATGTCCAGTTCGTCTTTTGAAGTCCGCACGTCAAGCTATATCTCAGACCCTAGCTGAACTAATGAACATGACCAATTCAACTGGTATCTATCCCCACAAATTAAAGCATGCTATAGTAATTCTACTAACTATGGTAAAGCGGATGATGAGACTGACCCAAACAATTATCGCCCAAAATAGTTACTGTCCGTGTTTAATCGAATATTCGAAAAACTAATGTACAAACGCCTAAAATCTTTTATAAATAAGAATGATATATTTTTCACATCGCAATATGGATATAGAGAGAACTGCTCAACTCAACATGCAATTCTGGATATTCTAAATAAAATTCAAAAGAACATTGATAAAAAATTATATTCCTGTGGCATTTTCATTGACTTGAAAAAGGCCTTCGAAACGGTTTATCATTCGATTTTGTTGCATAAATTATACCATTATGGAATTAGAGGATTGATTAATGATTGGTTCTCGTCATACTTGTCTGTCAGGATGCAATCAACCCAAATCGGTTCTATTGTCTCTAGCAAAGAGAGAATAGTGTGTGGAGTCCCTCAAGGTTCTGTACTTGGTTCGCTTCTTTTCTTAATTTAAGTCAATGACATGCATCGTTCCTCTAAAAAGTTTGACTTTTACCTATTTGCTGATGATACCAATTTACTATATGTAGAAAAAGATCTAAACAAACTTGAAGTTGTCGTCAATGAAGAGTTATTAAAGTTGTGTGAATGGCTGAATTCAAATAAATTATCTCTTAACGTATCTAAATCTAATTTCGCTATTTTTCATCCTTATCAACACAAACTATACCGAGAAGTAAACCTTAAAATACTTGATAATAACTTGGAGCAATTGGACATTTGTTTAAGACATTTGTTAGATACCTAGGTGTTCTAATTCACGGTAATCTCTCCTGGAAGCACCATATTAACTACATTTCCACGAAAATAAACAAAGGTATCGGTATTATTGCATGGCTAAGACACTTGGTTCCGCTCACTACTCTTATAAACATTTACTGCTCGCTCATTGAACCGTATATTTCCTATGGTCTCGTTGCTTGGGGCCAAGCTGCGAATACTCATCTAAAGAAAATCGTCATTTCACAAAAGGGCGTTCTTCGTCTAATGTATTTTTCCGATTATACATCTCACAGTGCTCCTCTTTTTAGTCGTTCGGGAATTCTATGGATGAAAATGCTTTACCCTCAAATTGGTTGCCTCTCTGTTACATGACATCAAAAATCACTGTGCTCCTCCCAATATTTCTGAACTTTTTACTCACTCTGAACAGGTTCATTCCTACTCTACTCGTTTCTCAGTAGCTGGAAGCTTTTCTATAAAACAGGCGAGAACAAATCATCAGTTGCTTTCCTTTTCTAGAGTTGGCGCGAAAATATGGAATAGCATCCCCCCTGAATTTCGTAAGCTAAGGAAAGCACCTTTTAAACGTAAGCTAACTCACCTGCTTTTGAAAAATCTTGAAATTGAGGAGATGAATGTTGACTTGCGCCACCTTGACCTTTCTAGCTTATATTTGTATTTCAACTGATTAGCTTTCTCTTTGACCTGTTAAAAACTCCCTTGTGTGACTGGCTCAGTTAAAACCTTTAACATGATTATCACTATTATTATTTATTATTTATTTTTATTTGCTCATTTATTTATTTATTTATTTAATTGTTGTGTGTGTGTGTGTATGTGTATGTGTGTGTGTATATGTGTGTCTGTGTCTGTCTGTGTGTGTGTGTGTTTGTGTGTGTGTTTGTGTGTGTGTGTGTGTGTATGTGTGTGTGTGTGTGTGAGTGTGTGTGTGTGTGTATGTGTGAGAACCTATACAGTGTCTGTTTAGGTAGCCCGCCAAGAATAGCTTTGCTAACTGCGGGCTACAAAGGCCTTTATTTCTTTAATTTAAAAAGATAAAGTCAATGTTGTTGTTGTTGTTGTTGTTGTTGTTGTCGGTCAAGACAAACAATAATCATTCTTAAGCTATCTGGCTCGTAGTGGTCACCATTTTGTCTCTGTGTTAAGTGTCCTAATGTCTGGCTCGTTTTACTCGATTCCGTTGTCGCTCGCCCTGCCACGCTAAAAAGAACAGTCCTTGTAGATACGTTTTCAAAGTGCTCCGTTCTTTTCATCGAATATCTTAACACTATAATCGTTCCACAACGATTAAACAGGGCAGAGAAGTTTTTCTTCAACCTTATTCCCACGTTCGAAATGTTCGAAAATTCAGCTTGCACTTTAGTTAAAGCGCACGAAAGGAAAGGAGTTACCATTTACATTAAAGAGACTGACTCGTTTTCATATAGCTTCCCCGACTAAGCTAGTCCACTAAAGTGTTTCACTTACTGTAGGTTAAAGGCGTGTACAAGCTGTTACTCCTTATTTCCTGGCTCTCGAATTCCATGTATTTGAGTCATACATGACCGATCCTTTAGGCATTACCAGCTCTAAAGGCACACTAGAAGTTTTATAATATATATATATATATATTTTTTTATAGGCCAACAGGAAGTTTTATGATTTTATAATTAGCCTTTTTTATCTTTGCGGTACTCATGGCAGGTGCAGGTGATGCTGAATACCACTGAGATATTGCTCTCAAGTATTATAACTAAACATGTACAGTAGGCAGCATACATGTGACGTTTCCATAAGATGTCGTCACCCATTATATTAAGTTATTTTGTAAAAAACGGGAGGGAGTTTACTGTCGGATTTCGAAGGCAACACGTCGATTATAAAAAAGTCATGTGTAAATGGTCGTTTAAATTAGAACTAAACTTAAATTTCTTGTGGTTTTTATTAGTTATATATCAAAGGGCTACAGCTAGATTTCAATTCGCTAGAAGGGTCCAGCTAGTCAATTAAATGCGCCTCGCGTTGGAGGCATAAAGCGTTAATTTTTAAACAGGTTAATGTAAAAGTAAAAGCTTTGATGGCCATATTTTTTTCCAATAGGGAACCCCAACGGAAAAGTATTCGGTCTTACACTTTCAGTTGACATAAAAAAGTAAACGTAAAGCTCTATTGGCATCGTTACGTCTCGATAGCGATGGCCAGATGCAACGTGGAGAAAAGAAATATCTAATGAACAGATTAGAAGCCCAGCACCTGCCCCTTAAAATTTTGTTCGAATTTGCTTTGCAAAACAAAAGCGTAAATTCACCAATTTTATTTTCCAATCAGAGATGAGGAACCCCGACAGAAAAATGTTCGATATTTCACTTTTAAGTTGACTTTGTCTTTGCATGTTAGTCCGAAGAAAGCAATGGCGCCGTTTAAGATGCTAACCGCCTTAAGCCTCTCTCAGAATTCATGAGTCTGTTTTACTCAGCCTTTCACCTACGTGTCGCTGTCATGTCTACTTAAAACTCCTTCATCGGCTAGCTTGTAAATAGCAATATAGCAAGTAAACGAAAAAAACAATCGTATTTATTTGCATGATCTTTTTAGTTAAATCGTTCTTTATTTTTTCCTTTTTCTTCGTAAGAGTTAAAAAGCAGTCTATAAATACCTCAGTTATTAATAAAATAATCACAGAATAAGGCTTTTTTAAAAAATGGTAATGATCATGGTAAAATAACACTCAGCAGGATAGCAGTTTCACGGAATTAACATTTCTTTTGTTACAATAGACTTTCCAGCCGTTCATGGTGGCCCTGAACTTGGCCTTCTTCATTATAACGAGTTCTGGCGCTGTAACGGACACAAGAAACCAAGCAACAAACAAAAAGGATCACAAAGCCAAGAGAACTGAAGGTTTGATTTTGCAGCACACGTATTTGCTATTCAAATCTTTTGTAGGAATTGCTATGTCTATGCAACCCGAGTTCTAAACCTTTAAGAGGCTGTACACCACTTGCAATTGAAAATGTAATTCTTTTACATACCTGTATGGTATATCGGAAATATGAAGCTAAGATATGCAATCCTTTTTGACTCTGAAATGCCCGACAGTTAACTCACCTGTCACTGCTGAAGTCTATGGGTTCAAATATCATTTCTGCACACGAACGTCTGCTCAACAGAACTTCCAACTATTTTTGAATCGATGTAGCAGTGATAGTTATACATCATTAACTTCGTAGAGCAATTGAAGTGAATGTCAGATTGAAGAAAGTGTACTCCAAAAGGAGGCCAATTCTCTTTTACTTTGAGTGGTATTACCGTTGCACACAATAATTTGGGGGTTAAAACGGGAAGTGAAGCAGTCACGAAGGCGACGCCGAGAAAAACATTAACGAAAAGTGACCTTCATCTAAATTTAAGAATAATTAATAAAATGATTAAAATAAAATAGTGATTAGTTATGCTCTGGGAGATAACACCCTTTTCATAGTTTCGCCATGAAAAAAATTAGCGAAAGCTATTGCCGTTGTGGTATTGCTGAAGACGCTTAATAAAACATTTTCTAATTGCCTCATTGTCGTCTTTCGCTAAATTGCGCCTTTCATTCAAGAGAAAGAGCGCGGAAATTCCCTTTCTTTTGTGCCTGACTTGTCAAATGTCATAATGAACACGAACAGTGTGTACACTATTAAACAACAGAACACTACTGTATAGTACTGCACTGTTGGTCCGTTTCGCATTTGTCTTTGGTCAGCTGTTGACATTTGTTGGCTAGATCGGGGTATCTATCTATGTTTGGGCATTTTATTGTGCTCGCTATATCGAGGTTCTGTGGCATACATTTTACTGTAATTTAGCTGGGCTGCAAAGTATCGTTCGTTATACCGAGGACGTATTTAGAGAGAGGTTTGTTAAATAGAGGTTTCTTTGCATTGAACAACGAGTACATGCAAACGAGTACATGCAAACGGGCAAGGTTCCGAGCTTTAATAGTGTTTGAAAATGTGAGTGGACCTGTCAGAAGAGACAGAGGTGTTGTGAAAGCGGAAGAAAGCGGAAGAAAATTTGCATACCACGCAAATCAACACAAACCTACACTCACACTTTCAGCTTTGTATCTTTGTGCGTTAATCTATTTTTATTAAATTGTGTATGTAAACCATAGCAATTTCTAGGTGCTTCTCAGAGTGATATGAACTCAACTAACAATTTTCAACTTATTTTTTCAACTAAAAAATGTTTTCGAATGAGGAATGTCTTATAATATGTTTTTAGGGCTCAATTTCGATGTTTTTCGGGTTTTGCACCAGGAGACATTAAATTTGCTGGAATTTAACGAGGACATTCAACACATTTTACAGATTTACTAAAATCACATGTTATGGGGCGAACTGGGATATTTTGGGGTAAAAGGATATTCTCCAAATTAATCTTGCCGGAGATGCATCCTAAACCCTTAATCAAGGATGTTAGTCTTTTTGTAGTGTAGCGACCTGATTTGAAGCGCTTAGGCGCCCTCGGCCTTTGGTATCCCCGATGGACTGCCAGCCCGAATATGCATGAAAAATTTCATAAAAACTGCCAGGGGAAATAAAAGATCGAAAGAGGGTACTGCTCAGAACCGTTCTTGCCAAAAAAAACCTTCAGTGAATTCAAACTTTAGATGTTTGGCGCCTTTGATTTGATAACAACGATGATGTGATAACAACGATGGTAACAACAGATAACAACAGATCTTAGGACGTGAGTCACAGGTCTCACTGCGCTTAAATCTTTCCCCGGCAAAACTACTTGACTCACGTGTCTGCAGGATCAAAAAGCTCTATGTCACATGAGCCGCAAGAGGGTGTTCAGGGATGGCAGTTAGACGGAAGAAGAGGAAAGGAGATTTATGTCGGGTGGCTTACTTCATCAAAACTTCACTCCTTTTCATCCCTCTGCTCAACTACTACGTTATTTTGGACAGCTAAAACTTCTATTTTGGCCCGCAAAATACGCCCCAGTTCTCGACAAGGTAATAATAAAGTAGACTAAGCTAGTGTTGTCAGCCATCATGTGCTGTAAAGTTAGAGTTTTACATCGTCATTCTCATCTTCCGAGTCTTCAGCCTCTGAATCCTGCACCTGATAATAATCTTTTGACTCGTCCACTTGGTTAAAATCAAAGTATTCAACGTCTTGATGCATCAGTTCTTCCAGTCTTCCAACCATCTCTTGAAAACTAGGTCGTTCGTCTTGGTCTTGTTTCCAACAGTCCAAAATCAAAGAGTAACTGAGGTTAAAAAGAAAAGGAAAAATGAATAACTCTTATCAAAAGGTCTAATGATCTCCAAACCTCAGCACTCCATGTATAATTTTCCTCTGAGTCACCAGATTTAGGAGATCAGGGAACTTAGTCTGCTTGAGGACGGTAGTTTGTGTTTTCAAGCTCCAGATTCAGCGCAGCGAATATTCGGTCGCCATATTGGACGGGTGGAGGAAATGGGACGAGTTACAAAGCGAGGGGGGAGAAAAAGATCTTGCACCCATCCAATACGGCGATCGAATATTCGCCGCGCTGAATCCCGCGCTGAATCCCGCGCTGAATCCCGCGCTTGAAAACATAAACTATCTATTGCAAGCTGGCCAGATGAAGCTGAACTGAAATCAAATCCTAAATTTAGAATAAAAGACTATGTTAGCGTAAGAATATTGGGTGATTAGCTTGCAATGTGTCACAACAGGTTTACAATATGAGAGGAATTTTGACACGTGATTAAATTCACCAGGAAATGAATTAATCTCATTAACAATCAACCTACACTTGATCTGAGCACAAATCAGGTTTTTCCATGCGGTAGCCTGTCTTCAAGCGTCTCATGAGCTCTGTGTTGGTTAACAGGGGATATGGAGAGCCTCCTAGACCCAAAATAACACACATTAAGAGTTACTAAACCAAATAATTACAGCGTTTTGGAAAGTTGTTATCCGTGGATATCCTGACCTTGCAATATTCCAGTAGAACCCAAAATTCAAATTATACAGGCTTTGAAAGCCGTTTAAGAAAAAATGATAGATATTTGGGGATTGGCAGATGGCAAAATATTAAAAAGTTGAAAATTTATCATCTCAGGAATCTCCAGTTAATTTATTTTGTTGAATTATGATATCCATTATGGCGCAAAATTGGAAAAGATCGGATTCTGACTTTACGAGATCCCTGTCATGTAGTCTGTGCGTTTTGATTGCTATTGTCATCTAAAGTTAATTTACCGACAGTTGCAATTTCCCACATGACTACTCCGTACGACCAACTGTAAAAATAAAGAAAAAGAATAAATCTATGAAGTTAGATCAAATTTATGAGTTGGAGGATAACCATATAATATAATAAATTGAACGCACTGCGCCAAATTTCGCACTCGCCCGGATCTTGTCTCCGTTCGGCCGTAAATCGCCAAAAATACACCTGTAGTGCAGGTTATATCAATAGCAGTGTCAGAGAATCAATCATTCACCTCTGGGTCCCTTCAGCGGCCATAGAAGAAAGCAATTCACTGACACATCTTAATCATAATTACTAATATGATCATCATCCTCATCATCACTATTATTATGTCGCAGAGAAATCAACTGAATGCTACATTCTAATCAGGCAGCACAGGGCGAAAACCGTAACCTGTGCGCCATGGAGTAAAAAATAAATGTACATTCACTAATCCTAAAAAGCTTTTCCGTTATCTCTACGGTCCTCCTTCTAAAAGGAATTCAAACTGCTACCTTGAAAGTCCGGGCAATATTCAGCGTGCCCGAGAGCACTGCCCTCTGCATCTTTCTTTATTATTATTATTATTATTATTATTATTATTATTATTATTATTATAATTATTACTATTATTATGACTGAAATTTTTTTCACTATCATCTTGGTCGTGATCATCAACTGCTATCATTGGTTTGTTGTCGCTGTCATTACATTACTTATAGTTTCGTTAAGCAACTGGAAAAGGATTAAAGTTACTTACACATCACTTTTTGACGTAAATATCTGCTTGTAAAGTGACTCAGGCGCCATCCATTTGATTGGTAGCTTTGAATGCTTTTTTACCTCATACAGTTCGTGGTACATTTCTCGCATTAGACCAAAATCCGCGATCTTGAGCCGTTTACCGTGTCCGACTAAAATGTTTCGCGCCGCTAGATCTCTATGGACGAGCCCCTTTCCGGAGAGGTAGGCCTAACCAATGGGATAGTAAAAATAATTTGTTGATTTCTCGAAGGGGAGGAGACCCTTCTCGGGAATATGCATGAAATTGAGAACCTTAATAGAACAATGTTTCCTATGCAGAATTTCCTCAACAACACTGAGTTTCGATAATCTTCCTCATCAAAGAAGTTTGTCTGTTTTTTAATTTGGTCTTAGAATTACTGATTAGTACCCAAATGAAGTGTCAAGGCTAAATTATTAAAGCCAAAGAACATTGGACAAGCACTTTAGTCTCGGGACATCTGTGTAAACATTTATACCTTACCATGCCTTTTGCAATCTGCCAAGCTAAGGAAAGGAGATCAGCTGGAACAAATGACTCGCAATCATCACTGCACTCCTCGTCTTTCTTCTCCGTCAAAATGTCACCCCCTGGAAGCTCAATAGAGAAAACCACCTGAGGAGTTTCAGCTTCAGTAGCTTGCAATGTGTCATCAGGGGAAGGGACAGAGTTGCATGCCTCCAGTTTGTTCTCGTCACTTACGTCACGGACCTGATCGAAGAAGAGGGTTCTTAAAATTAGATTATGGAACACCATAATGGAACGCAATATTCAATTACTTGAAACGTCTTTTAATTTCGGGTGAATACCTTTCACAGAGAGAGAAAAATCCTTCAACTTACAATATTACAACTTAATTACAAGGAAGTAACCTTTGATTATCCTCAAGGACGAGTTCGTCAAAACTCAAAAGCGCAGTATGTTTAGATCTGCTTTAATTTTTCTATCCTTATCCTTTTAGATTTTTATTCAATCGCTATCCTTTCATAAAACGTTTTAGAATTACGGTGTTTTTTACCATTCTCCCCTGTCGGTGGACGCTTATTCTATCTCTAGAACTATATTGTTTTTTCCGTTCTCCTCTTTCGGTGGACGCTTATTCTTTGTTTGTTGTAAGCTCGCGGTTGCGCAACATGATTCTCTTCGCCTTTATATCTTTCTTTGTTAAACAGATATAAACATGAATCGCAGTTCGGTATCATTTTGGGGGAATCCATTAGAAGCCTCCTCAGTGCCTTACTAATCAATAGCTGGTTCCAAGTGTATTTCTGTTTTTCATGTTTACCTCTTCTGCAGTTGATTTGAGATTCCTGTTTTCGGCGTAAAAACTAGTTCCTCCAGGCTCACTGTTAGAGGAACTGTTAATCTGTAAGAACAAGATTTAGTAATGATTTATCTCGATTTACATCTTATTTTACTTGCTTTTCCTCTTATTTTGGTCAAATGTGTGACGGAAAGGAATAAAATAAAAAAGTTCAGTCTGTTCTTTGCGTTGGAGCAAAGTTTCTTATTATGGTCACCCCCATAAGTGGATTCTTTTCGCTGAGCTATTAAATACCTGGCATCAATGATTGATATTTTGTAGTTATTAACTTTCGAAAGCAATCGGAGAACGTCTAGTGTGCAAATATAAAAGAGAATGGCTGAGCAGAATACGAGATTCTGACCGCGGTGTTGTCATACGGCAAAGTAACTTGGACGAGATGCAGGCAGTAACTAGGTAATTCGGTAGAGACTGGTGTTCATTTGTGGTTTTTTTCTTTCTCAGACTTACTTGAACTCTTTTTCTTCTCAACCATTGAAGCAAGTCTCCATGGGCTACATACTCGATCATCAGAAGAAAAGGTTTAGTTGTAGTCCAACAGCCGAGGAAACTCAACACATTCTGGTGTTTTCCCACTTGCTTCATGAGCTCAATCTCTTCTAAAAATTCCCTTCTTTGCTCCTCATTAGCGTTTTCTGTATTGCATAGGCAATCAAGTGTTTATTAGATTAGGAATATTATTTTAGAAATTCACATAACAAATATGCATCATTTTAATTTTGAGTAGTTTTATGGTAATGATCAAGAATAAGGATTTTTGTTTTCAAATCGTATTGTGAATTCTTCCAATTGTCTTCGTTAAGCATAAGGTAAAACCAAAGCATACAAACAAAAAAAAATTAACATAACATAATTCCGTTGATAATTCGTACCATGTAATTCTTTCACTGCTACATTCGTTGACTGCCTATTTCGTCCACAAAATACTTCATCGCTTGCAAAAAAATCCAAACTATTCTTAAGTATAGCTTTGTGAACTTTTCCAAAAGCTCCTTCATCCAGTGCCTCGAGGAATTCTGTTCTAATTGGATGGATTTCGCACAGCTCCAAAACCTGAATATCGTCGGCAGTTCTGCATTAGAAAGAATAAAATTTGGTTGAAAGAGATGTTATAGTTATGATAAAACTGGTAACTTACTAGCTCCTCGTTTAGAGAAATCTGTTATGTTCTTAGCAGTTGAAGAATACTTGGAGCTAGAATTACTTCATTGATTCTGTTGCATTATAACGTTCATGTATGATTGACACTTCCTCATACGGTCCATGTGCTTCAATGATCGGTTGTTGAATGTGAGTGAATCTGTCGAAAGGAACTTTAATGTTCTAGAAAAAACTTCACCGTTTTTAATGTTGGTCATTACGTTTCACTTAGCTATGGGTTTTAGAAGCTGTAATAACGTGTACCTTTTTGTAAGTTTAGTCGCCCGATTCTTATGGAAATACCAAACACCAATGACCAGCAGGATGACCACCAAAAACCCCAAACAGGCCATTAGTACTCTTACAAGATTACTGGTCAGCAGTGAAGAATCTATAAAGTAAACGAACTCGATTATGATCATCACAGCATTTTTAAACTTTTCCTGCAAAATATACATCGCTTTTCCTCTCGCATTCTCAATTTATTGCATAACTTATTCTATCTTCAGTGAATTCATATCCAGACCTGGTGGGTGTTGTGCCGTAATCTTCTGCTCAAACTGAGACTGTACACCTTTTGTAGTTGCCGACTGTCTCATAGAATTGTCACTTCCTCCTAGCTCATTCCAAGCTCTGACCTGAAACTCATAAGTCGTGGTGCAATTTAGCATAATGGTAACTTGATTGACTGTGACGTCGGTAATATTTATCATAGTCCACTCGATGGCATCAGGAGGTGCGCCTATTTGTTTGTAGCTGATTGTGTAGAAAAGTATTGGGCAGTCTTTTGATAGAGCCTTGGTCCACGTGAGGGTCACATTACATCCTGACACTTTCCGTTCAACTATTACAGGTGGGTGAGGCTGGTCTGCAAATTTGAAAAGAAGAGTTATGAACATTAATATGATGCTTTTAATATTGACATAATCGTCCAAAATTACTTATGATGCCATTATGCATAAGATAAGCAGAGTTCTTTTTTTAAATTAAGGGTAATTCTAAAAATAACAAAGAGAAAGTATCTCGTCAGAACAGACACATACAGTCGAGGCTTTGCAGATAAGTGTTATCCTTTTGTAAGATCTTAGCGTGCGGAATGTATTCAATCATTAATTGGGGTGTCTCTTCTGTGTTGTTGCTGTTTCTCGTTGTCCATTGACTGTTTTTTCACCGGTTAGTTAGCTTCTGTTGTTCTCCATATTGCATGCTTTTGTTCATTATTTTTTATTTCGCAACTATTGGCGGCAATTACACTTTCAGTTAGTTGTTCTCGCATGCATTAATTTTTAGTTTTTCGTGCGTATATAAACTTAGCTTTTTCTGTTCAGGGCGCTTTTTCTTTTTCGGTAGTCGCGCTAGTCGCAGTTAGCTTTCAAACAGCTCCTGTACTCTTCATTTCGTCTTCGGAAAGTGTTTTTTCGTCAAGCGCAGCTTTGCAGTAATCGTAACGATGTAAGTATTGTCGTTTCAAGTTGGCTCAGCGTTGTAATTTTGTATTTATTTATTACTTTTAAGTTTCAACCTACATCGTTCACCGTCAATAAATCGCCTTTTTTTTATCAGTAATTGTGGCGTTGAGAAGTTACGATTGCTGCAGTCACAAATGGATCATTGTCTTCATAAAGCAAATGAATTACATTGACAACTTCATATGAATGCCGACAATGATTCACTAGCGAAATTCTTGATACGTTGAATGGCATACAAACAGATTACTTCATGGTTGGTATTCGGCTTTTGATTGGTCTATGCGATATTTTTCATAGTTGAGAAAAATCGTCTGACCAATAGCATTGCTTCTCATCTAAGACAGACAATTTTTATTCAGTGAGTTTGCACAGAGTACATCTCAATACTTATCTAAGAAACCCAGTCCAACATTTACGATGGAGCTTACTGGGTTATTGCGATCCATTTCACTGGGTTTGAAATGGTGATGAGCGATACCAAAAGGAAGGCAATGAACAAAATGAACAATTAATTTATATGTTTTTCGAAATCACTCCTTCCTCGTAAATTACGCTTTAGATTCGTGTTCAACCCACGGTTAGAAATTCTCTTCTTCCTTCTTAAATGAAAAAAGATCCATAACTGTTTAAGACATTGCTGTTATTTGATTGGTGATGTAGTAAACGAGTTTAGCCTTTATTTAAATCAGAATTTATTATTGAGTTATGATGAATATTGCTCCATACCTGCTCCTTTTGTAGAAATTTTTAATACGTTGGATGGCAAACTGTATCCGATGATATTTCTTGCCAGCACTCTCACATCATAATTTGAATATTGTGTCAAGTCAGTAAACAGACATGACATTGGATTTAAAGTGCTGAAAAATGTGCAGTTGATCCAAGATCCTTCAGACCCTGTCCTTTTAATCTGAGGTATATAACCAGTCACTGGATCTCCAAGTGCCTCTCGAGTAGGTGGACTCCATGATGCGTTAATGATGTTGCACTGTCCAAGAATTGGCTGATGCAGGGTTGGTTTATACGGCACATCTGTAAATATAGTAGACATTAGGCATTGAGAAAAATTTTCAAGGCCGGGTTAAATGTGTGAAAGATTTGTGAAAGGAATGATCTTCAGGCCTTCATTACTTTGAATACTTCCTTTGTGGAAAAAAGGCAATACACATTTAATCAGAATATTCGGGCCAGTATAAGAGCGTAAACGTAATGGAAACATGTGACTTGTGACGTGGCAACATCCGGGACAGTTACAAGAGAATTGTTGTTGTAGTTTTTGGAAAACAAGAAACAAGAAATATATTCTTCTAGAAACGTTAGTTATTAAGAGTTCTTTGTGGTTCTTGGAGTATGGGTAACACCAGTAGTTATAAATAAGTAGATTATAGCCATTTAAATATAGGTAATTTACTAGTGATTAGGGTAATAGTAAAACAGAAACCAAATTAATGGAAAAAAAGTTCCCCGAGCAAAAATAGGCTCCATGCGTGACTTATCAAATTAGACAAATTTTTCAGCGTGGGAAGGCCGGCTAGATTTCCACGAGTATATCCAAAAACAAACAACAACCAGCCTAGCTATGCACGAGATTGAATTTTTCTATTTTCCTTCGAGACAAGTATTTTCCAACAAGGGAGAGTTTGCACCATGGGATGGAAATAGGTTGCATCTATGTGATAGTCCGCAACAACGAAGAATTCACTTGTATGACTATGTATGACCAGAATGATTAGTATTCTATCTCAGCGCAGACAAAGAGAAATCATCATGCTACTGAGAACGTAAGAATTATCACTAGAGGAAGCTCGAAGGTCTAAAGTAGCCTCCCAATTTACATCCTGGCGAAAGTTTCAAATACAGACTTTGGTTTCTTATTGATCGCGATAATTTAAATACCTTGTGCTGTTCTAGGTTCCCAAGCCTCGCTGCATTTACTTCGTCCCAGTTTGTTCCAAACAAAAATCCTGATCTCGTATTTCTTGCTATACTGAAGATGCAGTTCATAACTTGTAATTCCCGTAACGTTTAATTGCTTCCAGCTCTCCGTAGTTGGTTCTGTCTCTCTATAATAAATAGAGTACATGGTGATGTTGCAATAATGGTGTTTGGGTGCAGTCCACTTTACGGTGACATTTCTTCCAGAAATTGTACAGTTGTCGTACAGAATCGTCGGTGAATCAGGAGGACCTGCAACAAAATTGAACAAACTGGCTTATTTTAGGAGAGAAAAACACTTACAGTTACAAACTCCAGCTCTCCTACGATAATAAAACTACCTTTAATAGAGTGTTGATAATATTACCTAAACTATCGTCATTTACAGTCGAACCTCGATTATCCTGACGTAAGAGGACCGGACTAAATAGTCCGTACTGATAATCGAGAGTCCGGATAATCGAAAATTATGAATGTTAATCACCAAAGAGTGGAATGCGTTTCATGTAAATAAAACTGACCCTTATACGCAACAGAGAAAATACCAATAGCAGACCTTGTTATCATTTCCTGATAGGTATTAACTTAAATCGTGTACAGGTGTAAGCTGCGTTTAAAGCGTTTAAGATATTGAAAGTGTAGAAAAGAACGGAACGACTAAACCGTGCTAATAAAAGATTATATAAACAATTGCATCTTTGGAAAAATCAGTGTGCCCTTTAAACAATTGCTCTGAGGCTTGAATTCGTTCAGCTGATCTGGATCGACCACCAGTAGTGATTTATCAATTAGGAGAAAGAATGAAGCACCGAACAAGATCTCCAGGCTTCCTGTTTTACCCGCAGTAAACTTATTACTTACCCACTTTTTCTGTGTTGTATGTCCTGTTCGTCCAGTCACTCGAACCCTTCTGGTTCACAGCTCTTACACGAACATCGTAAGCCTTCTCACTTAGTAAACCATCGAACGAGCAGGAATCATTAACATTTGAAAGGAAATCTGTGCAGTTATACCACTTCGGACTATTTTTTTCTCTTATCTGCGCTTGGAAACTAGTTATTGGACCCCCACCAGAGTCTGAAGATGATGGATTCCACGAGACTTTTATTGAACCACATTGCTTTCGTTCGATATCTGTTATCGACGGTGTAAACGGGAATCCTAATAACATATCCATGATTAGTTAAATACTGATATGCAATAATTCATTTCTCAATTCATAGGAATCGTCAAAGTGCATTGCATTGCTTTGTCTAATCTTTTAATATGGTGCCTCGATCAAAGTAACCTGTACTCAACTTGTAATCGGACTCGGGATGATTTTTTTGTTTAACATTCCAGTCAATTTAATGATGGAGACACAAGGGTAGTTCTTCACGTATATCCACGTAAACATATAGCTGTTACACATACCACCACTCTTTCCTTTGTCACTCATTGCAGATGCTTAATTTAAACTTTTCTTTTCTTTACTTGAAAATGATACAACGATGATACCCCAGCGATGATGCCATCATGTATGAGTGTATTTATTTAAACAACAGCAATAACAACAACAATATGAAAAATAAAAACAAGAGTAGGATGAGAAATTTAATTTCAATCAATGGACATTTTCAATTATTGATGAGATCCGTATCTTTACCTTCTTCAGTAAGTACTGACAACACAGAGCTCTCACTGTAATCGTTATGTCCCATTTGATTCCAGGCCATAACTATGATTTCGTATTTCTGGGCACAAGCCAACCAGAGACGATATTTAGAAACATTTGACCCGTTAAGAGTCTTCACAATCCATACGCTACTATTGGCCGACAACCTTTCTGTAGAAGACTCCCTGTAGTAAATCGTGAACTTAGTGACTGAGCAGCTGTGGTTTACGGTTGTGTCCCATGAGAGCTCAGCACTGCAACCACATGGTTTCGCATAGACGTTCAACGCGGCTGGTACATCTGTGATACAATTTACACGGTTAAATAGATATTAGTACGGGCCAAATATTTATTATAGCTTCTGATGGTGCACATTGACACGGTTGTCGTACGCGGCACCATTTTTGTTGTAAATGCGTCATAAGCTGTTTCACTCTGATCCCAATGGCGATTACAAACCTTTGCCTTCAGAAGATAAATATGTCTTGGCAAAGATATTTTCAATGGTGTTAATTTCTCACCTGCAGTCGTCGTTAGCTGTTCTTTTGCGCAGAGACCAAATCCGTTTAAGTCTCTTGCTCGAACATTTACTTCATAGACTGTATTAATCTCAAGTCCATCAAACTCGAGAGAACGATTTTCGCCAGAGAGATGAAATACACGCTTAGATTCTTCATGGATTGATCTCAAGGTAACTTGGTAACCACTAATTTTACTCTCAAGCAAAAGTGGAGGATTCCACTGCAGCTTTATAGCACGTCCACACTTGTGTGATTCCGCCATGAAAATTTCCGGTGGTGGTGCCACTGATAAATGCAACAAAGCGCTTAACGATGACGTGGATATCAAAATAGGAAAAACAACAACTGTAACAACACATTGACAAGTTTTAACAATTAACATCAAAATGCCGCCTTATATGATAATGATATTGGCAGTTAAAGAAGAGCTTTTGATGGGATCTAATCTCAGTTTCGCTGCAGCCAATTTCTTCAAGGTTGTGAAGTAGAGACTGTGAAACAATATCGAGGACGTAGTTGTATCCTTATGAAAATAAAGAAAAGGCTTACCAAAGGAATGAAAAGATATTTCTCTCTCTGCAAGTGTGATGTTAAACTGTAGTATTACACAGGTGTATTGTCCAAAATCTTCTTTGGAAACGTTGTTGATATCAAGAATGGCATATCCTCTCGACAGCTGACATACGTTGAGAGGCTGAGAATGAATAAACACTTTGTGCTTTGTTGTGTTCTCTATTTCTCGGCCTTGAAACTTCCACTGCCAGTGGTAAGAATGCAGCTGTTGATAATCCAGACCTTCAACTTGACATCTCAATGTAACTCTTGAGTTTGATTGAAATGCCTCGTATTTTGCAGTTAGCGTAATGACAACTGGTGGACCTTTGGAACACAATTTAAACATTACTGATTGCCCCTGAAGTAAGATTAGTTTCTCCTAAAAATATCTGCTGATTATGCAAAAGCTGACTTTTAGTCTATAACCTTCAACGTGCAAATAGAATTGGCATCTTTGGATTAAGTAAGGAATTTAATCTGAGTTTCTTTAAAGTAACTAATGCTTTAACTCCTCCTCATAATAGTGGTTGAAGCCCCCCCCCCCGCTCCCTCTTTCTCACTCTTTCTAGATTAGAACGGTCATCCCGGCCGTACTAGGAGTCAATGAAGGAAAACGCAAGAGTTTTGAAGCTGGTAAGCAAGTTTTGTGGAAGTGTAAAATAAGTTTTAGAGTTCGCGTAATTTTTTCTTTCTCAACTTATTATTACTAATGAGGTCAAAAAAAGGAAGGTTAAACTCGAAATAGTTCCTTACAGCTAATTGATGATATTTCGATATTACGCCTTGTTACTTTGAACTTGTTTGCAGCTTCGCAAGTAAATTCTCCAACATGCTGAGGGTTTATTTTAGAGAGGTGAAGCGACAAAGTGATTGATTCTTTGGTAGCTGATTCCTTGAGATGAATTGTTTCGTTAAGATCTCCATCGTTGACTTGCCTGCCGTCAATCAGCCAGTTGATTGTTGGAAGAGGCCAGCCTGATGCAATGCAGTTTATTTCGGCATTTCTTCCAGCGAAAAACCAATTTCGATGCTCATTAAAACGAACAGAAGGATTATCTGTCGACAAAGTCACAATTGTTTTAAATCATGTCCTCAGTGGAAAACGTGTTGTCTAAATACTAGAAAAAATACAATTATAATTGAAATGTAGCGTGATACCTTTCTAAACTAAGTCGCAAAAGACCAGCGGCGTAATATTTACGCCGCTGGTCTTTTTGAAAGAAACCATTGCAAAAAGAATGAATTATCATATAAAGCGATCTGATTGGCCAATTGAATGCTTTTCTGGCGAAGAAAGGATAAAAAACTTAGTCATCCTGTGTGGATTTTAATCCTGTCGAGAAAGCATATTTAATTCACGAACAGTAATGGTTAACAACAGAAGCTACGGTAATTTACGTTTTTTTAACAGCCGTGGCAAGTTAAAGGCAAATAATTTCATCGAAAAGCTTTTCAACGTATATCTATATAAACCCATCCTGGCCCTTGAAATCGGTTAAAGCAATAAAACAGTTCTGAAAGAAAATACAGAGATAAATTCTATTAATTTTATTTCCAAGAAAATACAGAGATAAATTCTATACATTTTATTTCCAGCTTACCAATGGCTCGAAGGATCATATTCACCAAATCGTCTACATGATCATCTAAAGTGTATAAGCTCTTCTCAATAATTAAGTCTTCTTCTCTCTCTACGATGCTCTTAAGAATATCATCTTGAGCGTATCTACCAAATCCGACGGCAAAAATTCGAACACCTTTTTGCCTTAGTGCATTCACAGGTGCAACAGGTGAATTTGAAGAGTGCGCATAAACTCCGTCTGAAAGTACAATTGTAATCTTAGAAACGTTCCGGTTAGGATTCGTGAACACTTCTGACGATACTTTATTCAAAGGTAATTTCAAAAGTGAATAACCTCTTTCGAAGCGTAGAAAATCCTTTCCAGATTGTATAAATAGATTCAAATCATATATAAACTGCACACGGCCACCGCTTGATGATACTAATGATATACTGAGTTTGGCAACGTCTGCAGCGATTTTTTCCACAACCTTCCTTACGATTTGTTCTTGTCTAAGATAATTTCTTCTGCCAACACTTCCACTGGTATCCACGACGATTGCTATCTCTACTCCATCAGGGTAATTGGTCTCTTCTGTAAACAATCAGATAAAGAAGAAAAGTATTTTGGCTTGCTGAATCGGGCTGTTAGAGTTGAACACCAGTACAAGGGTTTGGACAGAAAAGGAGGATATGGCCTATGTTTCAAGTTGGCAATGGTACAGAGGTGCTTTGAGTGCGTAGGAGAGAAAGTGAGAGGTCATGTATTGTCATATTTTGGCCTTTTAAAAAGCTACACCACGATGTATTAAGTCATTTTAGTGGTGTAAAAATATCTGAATGACAGGATAAAATCTACAGTTAAATAGGCAAAGGACGTAGAATAGGTTGAGACGTGAGAGGTATGATCGATCGGGGAACTGAGCAAAGATAATGGTAAATGAATTAATCAACGATGAACTAATTTGAATGAAAGAAAGAAATTTGCCTCGGTCTCCAGTAAAAAATCCATATGATTTCCGAACCGTCTCAATATATATGTTTAGATTGAAATATGGCGACATTTTTGTTCCGTATATCCAGAAATTTTGTTTCTTTACGAATAACTCTTTCCTACTGTCGTTATAATATAATTCTGTACCTGCCACTGAAGATGCAAGTTGAGAGCAAAGAAAGCACAGCAGGACGGTGATAAGAACTGCCTCTATCTTTAACAAAGATATCATCCTGAAACGCAAATCGTTTTAAAATCAGTTTTTCGTCAAAAGCGTGATAAATAGTACTGGCTTCATTGGTTTTCGTTTGATGCCAATTTCTTGAAAACATTTCACAGATAAATTCTGTCAGTAAGTGCTGATGAGCACGTGATTTCGAGTGCAATTTCATATCCGTATAAATAAGCAAGAATAGAGGTTTCACTCTAACAAAATTGTATGGGCTTGTAAGTCAGCGGAATGCAATCTGCAGCCTAAAAAAATTAAAAAAATACAATAATCCATGAAAGTAAACGTCAGTATTATCCATGATTTTGACATTTTTACTTAGACATTTGCCCATACCAAAACGGTGAAACTGCCTGTAAGGTTTTACCCTCTTATACCTGCTTCGAGGAGCGAAACTCTCTGTCTCTTACTATGAAATATTGTAACATCTTTCATTTACATGTCTGCCTTGTAGATACGTTTCCAAAGTGCTCCGTTCTATTCATCAAATATTTTTATAATATGTTAGTTCCACAACGATTAAACAGTGCAGAGAATTTTTTCTTTATCCTTTTTCTCACGTTCGAAATTTTCGAAAATTCAACTTGTACTTTAGTTAAAGCATACGAAAGTGGGAAACGAGTTACCATTCACATTGAAGAGAATGACCCGTTTTCATATATCTTCCCTGACTAAGCCAGTCTATTAAAGGTGTTCTACTTACTGCAGGTTAAGGGCGTGTACAAGCTGATATTTCTCATTTCCTAGCTCCCATATTCGATGCATTTGAGTCATACATGACATTTTAGGCATTACTAGCTCTAAAGGGCGCACAGGAAGTTTTCTGATTTTTTTTAAAGCCACATAGGAAGTTTTATAATTTTGTAATTAGCCTTTTTCATTTTTGCGGTACTTACGGCTGGTGCAGGTGATTTAGATGGTATCTCTGTGATACAATCGTCTTAAGGATTTTTCTGAGTAGCAAGATGCACGCAAGTAACATATCGCGTCAGTAAAATTCAACTCATTTGAATCGATCAATAAGCGCACCTATAACATGGAACTATTAAACTAAAACAAAGTTTTTATAAAAAAAAAAGGTTTTTGAAATTAGCCTAAACCCTAAATTTGAACTATAAAAATGAAACAAAGATTTTTTTAAAAGAAAAAAGGTCGGACAAATCACTATTCTTCTATCGTTTTATGACTAAGAGGTTCTCTATATCCAATGCCAACCAACACAAAACTCAATCAGACATGAGACACTTGAAAACCAGTTACCGCATGGAAAAACCTGATTTGTATTCAAATCAAGTGTACGTTGTTATTATTACTAAAATCACTCCTTTCCGTGTTACCTTTAATTTTTGGACTTTATTCAGAACTTTTGACAATAAAAAGTCAAAGATAAAAAATGACGTTACGACCATACATTGGTGATTTTCAAGTGAATGGTAAAGCTGAAGCAATGAATATAGCCATATATGCATGTAAAAGGTATAAAATATTTAGTAGGGTTAAACGGACAATAAAAGCATATAAAGGGATGAAAATAATTATAAGCTAATTAAAAACCTTAGCACGAGCGATTGAGCTTTGAGAGCGGTCTTAGTTCTTGAATAAAAAACTTTTCGTAGATTAGGAACTCAAATTTGTTCATGCACTTCTCTACTCAGAACGCAAGCAAACTGTGCATTTGTAAACATATTTAAATAGCAAAAGGATCGTTATTTTTAGCACCAGTTCGGTCCTGAGCTTGACGGCTTTCTTATTAAACGAGATAAAGGTCGATGTAAGCAGGGATTTTCCTTCGTTTTTGTTTATTGTTTGTTGCATGTTCTTTTCTTCTGTTTCTCTTTGATTCTGGATTTTTGGAAACAAGACTTGGATGCAAGGCCGAGTTCAGTTCCAAGAGCATGTAAGAGGACCGAAATTAAAGAACTGATGCTTTGATTTTGACAACGTTGACGACTCAAAATATTATTATCAAGTGCAGGTCAGAACTAAGAATGAACACTCGTCCTGCCTCGCTAAGAAGTACAGTCCTTGTAGATATTTTTCCAAAGTGCTCCGTTCTATTCATCAAATATTTCAATACTATAATCGCTCCACAACGATTAAACAGGGCAGAGAAGTTTTTCTTCAACCTTTTCTCACGTCGAAAGTTTCGAAAATTCAACTTGCACTTTAGTCAAATCACACGAGTTACCATTTACACGAACATTAAAGAGAATGACCCGTTTTTCTATATTTTTCCTGGCTAAGCCAGTTCATCAAAGGTTTTCTACTTACTGTAGGTTAAAGGCGTTTACAAGCTGATAATTCTTATTTCCTGGTTCTCGTATTCGATGCATTTGAGTCATACATGACACTCTAGGCAGTAACAGCTTTCAAGAAACGTACTCAAGAAGTTTTGGCAACACGACCCACAACTCATATTTGGCCCCTTTCATCTTTGCGGCACTGACTGGAGGTGCAGGTGGTTTAGATGATATCTCTGTAATGCTGAATACCACTGAGATATTTCTCTCAAAAAGGCGGCATACACGTGACGTTCCCAGAAGACGTCCTTACCCAATCTATTAAATTATTTTGTAAAAAACGGGAGGGATTTTAGTGTCGGATTTCAAAGGCAACACGTCGATTATGAAAAAGTGATGTGTAAATGGTCGTGTAAATTAGAACTAAACTTTAATTTCTTGTGGTTTTTATTAGTTATATATTAAAAGGCTACCTATAGATTTTAATTTGCTAGAAAGGTCCAGCTAATCAATTACATGCGCCTCGCGTTGGAGGCATAGGGAGTTAATTTTTAAACAGGTTAACGTAAAAGTAAAAGCTTTAATGGCCATTTTATCTAATAGGGAACCGCGACGGAAAACTTTTCGGTCTTACACTTTTAGTTGACTAAAACGAGTAAGCGTAAAGCTCTATTGGCATCGTTACATTTCGATAGCGATAGCGAGATGATGCTACGTGGAGAAAAGAAATATTTAATGAACAAATTAGAAGCCCTGCACCTGCCCCTTAAAACTTTATTCAAATTTGCTTTGCTAAACAAAAGCGTAAAATCGCCAATTTTTTTTTCCAATCAGAGATGGAGAACCCCGACAGAAAAATGTTCGATATTTCACTTTTAAGTTGACTTTGTCTTTGCATGTTAGTCTGAAGAAAGCAATGGCGCCTTTTGAGAAGCTAAGCGCCTTATGTAAGCCTCTCTCTGAATTCATGAGTCTGTTTTACTTTCACCTATGTGTCGCTGTCATGTCTACTTAAAGCTCCTTCGTCGGCTACCTTGTAAATAGCAATAAAGCAAGTAAATGAAAAAAAAATTACATTTATTTGCATGATCTTTTTAGTATTTTGTTTTTCCTTTTTCTTTGTAAGAGTTACAAAGAAGTATATGAATACCTCAGTTATTAATAAAATAATCACAGAATAAGGCTTTCTAAAAACGATAATGATCATGGTAAAATAATACTCAGCAGGATGACAATTTCTCGGAATTAACATTTATTTTGTAACAATAGACTTTCCAGCCGTTCATGGAGGCCCTGAACCTGGCCTTCTTCGTTATTATGAGTTCTGGGGCTGTAATGGACGCAAGAAACCAAGCAACAAACAAAAAGGATCACAAAGCCAAGAGGACTGAAGGCTTGATTTAGCAGCAAACGTATTTATTACTCAAATCTTTTGTAGGAATTGCTATGTCTATGCAACCTGAGTTCTAAACCTTTAAGAGGCGGTACACCACTTGCAATTGAAAATGTAATTCTTTTACACACCTGTATAGTATATACATCGGAAATATACTAAGATTTGCACCCCTTTTTGACTCTTAAATGTCCGACAGTTAATTCACTTGTCATGCTGAAGTCTCTGGGTTCAAATATCATTTCTGCACACGAACGTCTGCTCAACAGAACTTCCAACCCTTTTAGAGTCCATATAGCAGTGATGGATACACATCATTAACTTTATAGAACACTTGAAGTGTATGTCAGACTAAAGAAAGTGTATAAATGAATGAATAAATGAAATATTTTTTTTAAAACACGGTAAAAATATCAGTATGGCAATAGAAAACAAAGAAGAAATTCATCTTAAGTAAAATTTTCGATTAACTGGTTTACATATTTTCCGTGTGGGAGCCCTATACA
Organism: Stylophora pistillata; assembly: GCF_964205215.1. Taxonomy (NCBI): domain Eukaryota; kingdom Metazoa; phylum Cnidaria; class Anthozoa; order Scleractinia; family Pocilloporidae; genus Stylophora; species Stylophora pistillata. The sequence goes on along the minus strand of NC_142527.1, from coordinate 23,172,342 downwards.
GAGAGCCATTTATCAATTCTTCTCTTGAAGATGCGTGGAGGTTTTGTAGTGCGAATATCCTCAGGAAGATCGTTCCAAAGAGAAGCTCCCCTATAACTGAAGCTACGCTCCAGGAAGTCAGTTCTTGGTTTCGACAAGTTCAATTTTTGGCTTGCACCACGACGATCAAAGGACAAGGTTCTCGGAGTGAACATGTTACAAAGATAATTTGGGGCGAGCCTATTAACGCATTTATACATTAAATTTGGCGTTTGCGTCGTCCTTCTCCAAAAGGAGGCCAATTCTTGTTTACTTTGAGTGGTAGTAGGGACCTTAAGCAACCACGACGGCGACGGCAACGAGGACGTGGAAAAACAAGAGATCTAATTGGCAGAACAATAGCTCAGCACGTGCGCTTTGAAACTTTGTACATTTCTTAGCCTTCCTATGCAAAAAAACAATGTGAAATCGCCAAAATTTGCGTCGTCTGCGAACCGAAACCGCGACGGCAAATTATTTTAATTTTGATTTGGAACTCAACGCTACTTTTACACGTCATGCTGAAGTTGAGCTGTGGCGCCATATGAGACAGTAAGCTCCTGCAGCCATGTTTGAAATTCTAACTAAGATTAGAAACTCATTTTTTAATCGGAGTCTTCCTGGGCGTTGCCGTCCTGACTGCTTAAGGTCCCTATTACCGCATTGCACGCAATAATTTGGGAGTTAAAACGGGAAGTGAAGCAGTCATGAAGGCGCCGCCGAGAAAAACATCAACGAAAAGTGACCTTACATTCATCTAAATTTAAGAATAATTAATAAAATGATTAAAATAAAATCGTGATTAGTTGTGCACTGGGAGATAACACCCTTTTGATAATTTTGCCATGAAAAAAATTAGCGAAAGATATTGCCGTTGGGGTATTGCTAATCGAGACGCTTAATCAAAACATTTTTCTAATTGCCTCATCTCGTCTTTCGTTAAATTGCGCCTTTCATTCAAGAGAAAGAGCGCGGAAATTCCCTCACTTTTGTGCCTGACTTGTCAAATGTCATAATGAACACGAACAGTGTGTACAGTATTAAACAACAGAACACTACTATATAGTACTGCACTGTTGGTCTATTTCGCATTTGTCTTTGGTCAGGTGTTGACATTTGTTGGTTAGATCGGGGTATCTATCTATGTTGGGGCTTCTGGATTGTGTTCGTTACATCGAGGTTCTGTGGCATACATTTTACTGCAATTTAGCTGGGCTGCAAAGTATCGTTCGTTATACTGAGGACTTATTTATATAGTGGTTTGTTAAATTGAGGTTTCTCTGCATTGAACAACGAGTACATGCAAACGAGTACATGCATACGAGAACATGCACACGAGTACATGCAAACGAGTACATGCAAACGAGTACATGCAAACGAGTACATGCAAACGACTACATGCAAACGAGTACATGCAAACGAGTACATGCAAACGAGTACATGCAAACGAGTACATGCAAACGAGTACATGCAAACGAGTACATGCAAACGGGCAAGGTTCCGAGCTTTAATAGTGTTTGAAAATGTGAGAGGACCTGTCAGAATAGACAGAGGTGTTGTGAAAGCGGAAGGAAGGGGAAGAAAATTTGCATACCACGCAAATCTACACACACCTACACTCACACTTTCAGCTTTGTATCTTTGTGCGTTAATCTATTTTTATTAAATTGTGCATGTAAACCATAGCAATTTCTAGGTGCTTCTCAGAGTGATATGAACTCAACTAACAATTTTCAACTTATTTTTTCAACTAAAATGTTTTCGAGTGAGGAATGTCTTATAATATGTTTTTAGGGCACAAGTTCGATGTTTTCCGGGTATGGTAACATGAGACATTAAATTTGCTGGAAATTAACGAGGACATTCAAAATTTTTTGCAGATTTCCTAAAATCACATGTTATGGGGCGAACTAGGTTATTTTGGGGTAAAAGGATATTCTCCAAATTAATCTTGCCGGAGATGCATCCTAAACCCTTAATCAAGGATGTTAGTCTTTTTGTAGTGTAGCGATCTGATTTGAAGCGCTTAGGCGCCCTCGGCCTTTAGTATCCCTGATGGACTGCCAGCCCAAATATGCATGAGAAATGTCATAAAAAGTGCCAGGGGAAATAAAAGATCGAAAGAGGGTACTGCTCAGAACCATTCTTGCCGAAAAAATCCTTCAGTGAATTCAAACTTTAGATGTTTGGCACCTTTGATTTGATAACAACGATGATGGTCGTAAACAGATCTTAGGACGTGAGTCACAGGTCTCACTACGCTTAAACCTTTCCCCCCCAAAACTACTTGACTCAAGTGTCCGCAGGAGCAACAAGCTCTATGTCACATGAGCCGCAAGAGGGGTGTTCAGGGATGGCAGTTAGACGGAAGAAGAGGAAAGGAGATTTATGTCGGGTGGCTTACTTCATCAAAACTTCACTCCTTTTCATCCCTCTGCTCAACTACTACGTTATTTTAGACAGCCAAAACTTCTATTTTCGCCCGAAAAATACGCCTCAATTCCCAACAAAGTAATAATAAAGTAGACTAAGCTAGTGTTGTCAGCCATCATGTGCTGTCAAGTTAGAGTTTTACATCGTCATTCTCATCTTCCGAGTCTTCAGCCTCTGAATCCTGCACCTGATAATAATCTTTTGACTCGTCCACTTGGTTAAAATCAAAGTATTCAACTTCTTGATGCATCAGTTCTTCCAGTCTTCCAACCATCTCTTGAAAACTAGGTCGTTCGTCTTGGTCTTGTTTCCAACAATCCAAAATCAAAGAGTAACTGAGGTTAAAAAGAAAAGGAAAAATGAAAAACTATTATCAAAACGTCTAATGATCTCCAAACCTCAGCACTCCATGTATAATTTTCCTATGAGTCACCAGATTTAGGAGATCAGGGAACTTAGTCTGCTTGAGGGCGGTAGTTTGTGTTTTCAAGCTCCAGATTCAACGCGGCGAATATTCGGTCGCCATATTGGACGGGTGGAGGAAATGGGACGAGCTACAAAGCGAGGGGGGAGAAAAAGATCTCGCACCCATCCAATACGGCGATCGAATATTCGCCGCACTGAATCCCGCGCTTGAAAGCATAAACTACCGCTTGCAAGCTGGCTAGATGAAGCGGATTTGAAACCAAATCCTAAATTTAGAATAAAGACTATGTTAGCGTAAGAATATTGGGTGATTAGCTTCCAGTGTGTCACAACAGGTTTACAATATGAGAGGAATTTTGACACGTGATTAAATTCACCAGGAAATGAATTAATCTCATTAACAATCAACCTACACTTGATCTGAGCACAAATCAGGTTTTTCCATGCGGTAGCCTGTCTTCAAGCGTCTCATGAGCTCTGTGTTGGTTAACAGGGGATATGGAGAGCCTCCTAGACCCAAAATAACACACATTAAGAGTTACTAAACAATTAATTACAGCATTTTGGAAAGTTGTTATCCGTGGACGTCCTGACTTTGCAATATTCCAGTAGAACACAAAATTCAAATTATACAGGCTTTGAAAGCCGTTTAAGAAAAAATGATAGATATTTGGGGATTGGCAGATTGCAGAATATTAAAAAGTTGAAAATTTTTCATCTCAGGAATCTCCAGTTAATTCATTTTGTTGAATCATGATATCCCATTATGGCGCAAAATTGGAAAAGATCGGATTCTGACTTTACGAGATCCCTGTCATGTAATCTGTGCGTTTTGATTGCTATTGTCATCTAAGGTTAATTTACCGACAGTTGCAATTTCCCACATGACTACTCCGTACGACCAACTGTAAAAATAAAGAAAATGAATAAATCTATGAAGTTAGATCAAATTTATGAATTAGAGGATAACCATAAAATATAATGAATTGAAGCACTGCGCGAAATTTCGCACTCGCCCGGAACTTGTCTCCGTTCGGCCGTAAAACGCAAAAAATACACCTGTAGTGCAGGTTATATTAATAGCAGTGTCAGAGAATCAATCATTCACCTCTGGGTCCCTTCAGCGGCCATAGAAGAAAGCAATTCACTTACACATCTTAATCATAATTACTAATATGATCATCATCCTCATCATCACTATTATTATGTCGCAGAGAAATCAACTGAATGCTACATTCTAATCAGGCAGCACAGGGCGAAAACCGTAACCTGTGCGCCATGGAGTAAAAAAAAAATGTACATTAACTAATCCTTAGAAGCTTTTCCGTTGTGTCTACGGCCTCCTTCTAACAGGAATTCAAACTGCTACCTTGAAAGTCCAGGCAATATTCAGCGTGCCCAAGAGCACTGCCCTCTGCATTTTTCTTTATTATTATTATTATTATTATTATTATTATTATTATTATAATTATTACTATTATTATAACTGAAATTATTTTCACTATCATCTTGGTCGTGATCATCAACTGCTATCATTGGTTTGTAGTCGCTGTCATTACATTACCTATAGTTTCGTTAAGCAACTGGAAAAGGATTAAAGTTACTTACACATCACTTTTTGACGTAAATATCTGCTTGTAAAGTGACTCAGGCGCCATCCATTTGATTGGTAGCTTTGAATGCTTTTTTACCTCATGCAGTTCGTGGTACATTTCTCGCATTAGACCAAAATCCGCGATCTTGAGCCGTTTACGGTGTCCGACTAGAATATTTCGCGCCGCTAGATCTCTGTGGACGAGCCCCTTCCCGGAGAGGTAGGCCTAACCAATGAGATAGTAAAATAATTTGTTGATTGCTCGAAGGGGAGGAGACCCTTCTCGGGAATATGCATGAAATTGAGAACCTTAATAGGACAATGTTTCCTATGCAGAATTTCCTCAACAATACTGAGGTTCGATAATCTTCCTCATCAAAGAAGTTTGTCTGTTTTTTTTAATTGGTCTTAGAATTACTGATTAGTACCCAAATGAAGTGTCAAGGCTAAATTATTACAGCCAAAGAACATGGGACAAGCACTTTAGTCTCGGGACGTCTGTATAAACATTTATACCTTACCATGCCTTTTGCAATCTGCCAGGCTAGTGAAAGGAGATCAGCTGGAACAAATGACTCGCAATCCTCACTGCACTCCTCGTCTTTCTTCTCCGTCAAAACGTCCCCCCCTGGAAGCTCAATGGAGAAAACCACCTGAGGAGTTTCAGCTTCAGTAGGTTGTAATTTGTCATCAGGGGATGGGACAGAGTTGCATGCCTCCAGTTTGTTCTCGTCACTTACGTCACGGACCTGATCGAAGAAGAGGGTTCTTAAAATTAGATTATGGAACACCGTAATGGAACGCAATATTCAATTACTTGAAACGTCTTTTAATTTCGGGTGAATACCTCTCACAGAGAGAGAAAAATCCTTCAACTCACAATATTACAACTTAATTACAAGAAAGTAACCTTTGATTATCCTCAAGGACGAGTTCGTCAAAACTCAAAAGCGCAGTATGTTTAGATCTGCTTTAGTTTTTCTATCCTTATTCTTTTAGATTTTTATTCAATCGCTATCCTTTCATAAAACGTTTTAGAATTACAGTGTTTTTTACCGTTCTCCCCTGGACGCTTATTCTATCTCTAGAGTTATATTGTTTTTTCCGTTCTCCTCTGTCGGTGGACGCTTATTCTTTGTTTGTTCTAAGCTCTCGGTTGCGCAACATGATTCTCTTCGCCTTTATATCTTTCTTTGTTAAACAGATATAAACATGAATCGCAGTTCGGTATCATTTTGGGGGAATCCATTAGAAGCCTCCTCAGTGCCTTACTAATCAATAATTGGTTCCAAGTGTATTTCTGTTTTTCATGTTTACCTCTTCTGCAGTTGATTTGAGATTCCTGTTTTCGGCGTAAAAACTAGTTCCTCCAGGCTCACTGTTAGAGGAACTGTTAATCTGTAAGAACAAGACTTAGTAATGATTTATCTCGATTTACATCTTTTTTTACTTACTTTTCCTCTTACTTTGGTCAAATGTGTGACGGAAAGGAATAAAATAAAAAAGTTCAGTCTGTTCTCTGCGTTGGAGCAAAGTTTCTTATTATGGTCACCACCATAAGTGGATTCTTTTCGCTGAGCTATTAAATACCTGGCATCAATGATTGATATTTTGTAGTTATTAACTTTCGAAAGCAATCGGAGAACATCTAGTGTGCAAAAATAAAAGAGAATGGCTGAGCAGAATACGAGATTCTGACCGCGGTGTTGTCATACGGCAAAATGACTTGGACGAGATGCAGGCAATAACTAGGTAATTCGGTAGAGACTGGTGTTCATTTGTGGTTTTTTTCTTTCTCAGACTTACCTGAACTCTTTTTTTCCTCAACCATTGAAGCAAGTCTCCATGGGCTACATACTCGATCATCAGAAGAAAAGGTTTAGTTGTAGTCCAACAGCCGAGGAAACTCAACACATTCTGGTGTTTTCCCACTTGCTTCATGAGCTCAATCTCTTCTAAAAATTCCCTTCTTTGCTCCTCATTAGCGTTTTCTGTATGTCACAGGCAATCAAGTGTTTATTAGATTAGGAAACTTATTTTAGAAATTCACATAACAAATATGCATCATTTTAATTTTAGTGGTTTTGTGGTAATGATCAAGTAGAGGGATTTTTGTTTTCAAATCGTATTGCGAATTCTACTGAGTAGTCCTCGTTAAGCATAAGGTAAAACCAAAGCATACAAACATAAAACATTAACATAACATAATTCCGTTGATAACTCATACCATGTAGTTCTTTCACTGCTACTTTCGTTGACTGCCTGTTTCGTCCACAAAATCCTTCATTGCTTGCAAAAAAATCCAAACTATCATGAAGTCTAGCTTTGTGAACTTTTCCAAAAGCTCCTTCACCCAGTGCCTCGAGAAATTCTGTTCTAATTGGATGGATTTCGCACAGCTCCAAAACCTGAATATCGTCGGCAGTTCTTCATCAGAAAGAATAAAATTTGATTGAAAGAGATGTTATAGTTAAGATAAAACTGGTAACTTACTAGCTCCTCGTTTAGAGAATTCTGTTATGTTCTTAGCACTTAAAGAATACTTGGAGCTGGAGTTACTTCATTGATTCTGTTGCATTATAACGTTCTTGTATGATTGACACTTCCTACTATGGTCCTGGCATGTGCTTCAATGATCGGTTGTTAAATGTGAGTGAATCTGTCGAAAGGAACTTTAAACACGAAGGCGCGCTATATAAAGAAGTCTTCCCTAGGAAGACCTAGGCTCATTTGTTACTCACCGTTGACGTGTGTGGGTCAAATTCAAATGCTGGTAGACGAACAAAAGGAGCTAATGAGATATCTATTGTTTACTTCCACCAGCATGGTGGCACGAGGTAACGAGCGAACCACCGACTTCGATCTCAAATTTACCGCCACAAATAAAGACAGTTTCCATTGGAGAAAGGAAATACAAATCTCAAAAATTCTTGTATTGTGATGAAGACATAAAACAATTTTGAGGAATGCGCCCGTTGTTCACTGCTTTGGAGTAGCTGTAGATCAAGTTGACTTGACTCTAACAGTTCTACATCACACGACGGTTGATTGACAAATGGTCCGGTGGGACCTAAGGCTCCTTTTATAGCGCGCCTTCGTGTTTAAAGTTCTTGAAAAAACTTCACCGTTTCTAATTTTGGTCATTACTTTTCACTTAGCTATGGGTTTTAGAAGCTGTAATAACGTGTACCTTTTTGTAAGTTTAGTCGCCCGATTCTTATGGAAATACCAAACACCAATAACCAGCAGGATGACCACCAAAAACCCCAAACAGGCCATTAGTACTCTTACAAGATTACTGGTCAGCAGTGAAGAATCTATGAAGTAAACGAACTCGATTATGATCATTACAGCATTTTTAAACTTTTCCGGCAAAATATACATCTCTTTTCCTCTCTCATTATCAATTTATTGCATAACTTATCCTATCTTCAGTGAATTCCTGTCCAGACCTGGTGGGTGTTGTGCCGTAATCTTCTGCTCAAACTGAGACTGTAAACCGTCTGTAGTTGCCGACTGTCTCATAGAATTGTCACTTCCTCCCAGCTCGTTCCAAGCTCTGACCTGAAACTCATAAGTAGTGGTGCAATTTAGCATAATGGTAACTTGATTGACTGTAACGTCGGTAATATTTATTATAGCCCACTCGATGGCATCAGGAGGTGCGCCTATTTGTTTGTAGCTGATTGTGTAGAAAAGTATTGGGCAGTCTTTTGATAGAGCCTTAGTCCACGTGAGGGTCACGTTACATCCTGACACTTTCCTTTCGACTATCACAGGTGGGTGAGGCTTGTCTTCAAATTTGAAAAGAAGATTTAGGAACATTAATATGATGCTTTTAACATTGACATAATCGTCCAAAATCACTTATGATGCTGTTAGGCATAAGATAAGCAGAGTTCTTGTTTTAATTGAGGGTAATTCTAAAAATAACAAAGAGAAAGTATCTTGTTAGAACAGACACATACATTTGAGGCTGTGCATTTGAATGGTGTAAGATCTTAGCGTGCGGAATGTATTCAATTATTAATTAGGGTGTCTCCTTTGTGTTGTTGCTGTTTCTCGTCGTCCATTAAGTGTTTTTTCACCGGTTAGTTAGCTTCTGTTTTCCCTATAGCATTCTTTCGTTCATTATTTTTTATTTCGAAATTACTGGCGGCAATTACACTTTCAGTTAGTCGTTCTCGCATGCATTAATTTTTAGTCTTTCGTGCGTATATAAACTTAGCTTTCTCTCTTCAGGGCGCTTTTTCTTTTTCGGTAGTCGCGCTAGTCGCAGTTCGCTTTTAAACAGCTCCTGTACTCTTCATTTCGTCTTCGGAAAGTGTTTTTTCGTCAAGCGCAGTTTTGCAGTAATCGTAACAATGTAAGTATTGTCGTTTCAAGTTGGCTCAACGTTGTAATTTTGTATTTACCTATCACTTTTAAGTTTCAACCTACATCGTTCACCGTCAATAAATCGCCTTCTTTATCAGTAATTGTGGCGTTGAGAAGTTACGATTGCCGCAGTCACAAATGGATCATTGTCTTCATAAAGCAAATGAATTACATTGGCAACTTCATAAGAATGTCGACACCGATACGCTAGCGAAATTCTTGATACGTGGAATGGCAAACATACAGATTATTTTATGGTTGGTATTCGGCTTTTGATTGGTCTATGCGATATTTTTCATAGTTGAGAAAAATCGTCTGACCAATAGCATTGCTTCTCATCTAAGACAGACAGTTTTAATTCAGTGAGTTTGCACTGAGTACATCTCAATACTTATATAAGAAACCCAGTCCAACATTTACGATGGAGCTTCCTGGGTTATTACGATCCATTTCACTGGGTTTCAAATGGGGATGAGGGACACCAAAAGGAAGGCAAGGAACAAAATGAACAATTAATTTTCTATAGTTATATGTTTTTCGAAATCACTTCTTCCTCGTAAATTACATTTTAGATTCGTGTTCAACTTACGGTTAGAAATTCTTTTCTTCCTTCTTAAATGAAAAAAGATATTTAACTGCTTAAAGACATTGCTGTTATTTGATTAGTGATGTATTAAACAAGTTTAGCCTTTATTTAAATCAGAATTTATTATTGAGTTATAATGAATATTGCTCCATACCTGCTCCTTTTGTAGAAATTTTCAATACGTTGGATGGCAAACTGTATCCGATGATATTTTTTGCCAGCACTCTTACATCATAATTTGAATATTGTGTCAAGTCAGTAAACAGACATGACATTGGATTTAAAGCGCTGAAAAATGTGCAGTTGATCCAAGATCCTTCAGACCCAGTCCTTTTAATCTGAGGTATATAACCAGTCACTGGATCTCCAAGTGCCTCTCGAGTAGGTGGACTCCATGATGCGTTAATGATGTTGCACTGTCCAAGAATTGGCTGATGTAGGGTTGGTTTATACGGCACATCTGTAAATATAGTGGACATGAGAAAAATTTTCAAGTTCGGGTTAAATGTGTGAAAGATTTGTGAAAGGAATGATCTTCATTACTTTGAATACTTCCTTCGCGGAAAAAAAGGCAATACACATTTAATCAGAATATTCTGGCCAGTAGTTATAAATAAGTAGATTTTAAATATAGGTAATTTACTAGTGATTAGCGTAATAGTAAAACAAAAACCAAATTAACCGAAAGAAACTTCTACGAGCAAAAATAGGCTCCATGCTTGACTTATCAAACTGGACAAATTTTTAAGCGTTGGAAGGCCGGCTAGATGTCCACGAGTAAATCCAAAAACAAACAACAACCAGCCTAGCTATTCACGGGATTGAATTTGTCTATTTTCCTTCAAGACAAGTATTTTTCAACAACAGAGATTTTGCACCATGTGATGCAAATAGGTTGCATCTACGTGATAGTACGCAACAACGAAGAATTCACTTCTATGACTATGTACGTATGATCAGAATGATTAGCATTCTATCTCAGCGCAGACAAAGAGAACTCATTATACTACTGAGAACGTTAAAAGCATCACTAGAGGAAGCTCGAAGGTCCAAAGTAGCCTCCTAATTTATACCATGGCGAAAGTTTCAAATACAGACTTTGATTTCTTATTGATCGCGATAATTTAAATACCTTGTGCTGTTCTAGGTTCCCAAGACTCGCTGTTTTTACTTCGTCCCAGTTTGTTCCAAACAGCAATTGTGATCTCGTATTTCTTGCTATACTGAAGATGCAGTTCATAACTTGTAATTCCCGTAACGTTTAATTGCTTCCAGCTCTCCGTAGTTGGTTCTGTCTCTCTATAATAAATAGAGTACATGGTGATGTTGCAATTATGGGGTTTGGGTGCAGTCCACTTTACCGTAGCATTTCTCCCAGAAATTGTACAGTTGTCGTACAGAATCTTTGGTGAATCAGGAAGACCTGCAACAAAATTGAACAAACTGGCTTGTTTTAGGAGAGAAAAACGCTTACAGTTACAAACTCCAGCTCTCCTACAATAATAAAACTACCTTTAATAGAGTGTTGATAATATACCTAAACTGTCGTTATTTACAGTCGAACCTCGATTATCCTGACATAAGAGGACCGGACTAAATAGTCCGTATAATCGAGAGTCCGGATAATAGAAAATTATGAATGTTAATCATCAAAGAGTGGAATGCGTTTCATGTAAATAAAACTGACCCTTATACGCAACAGAGAAAATACCAATGGCAGACCTTGTTATCATTACCTGATAGGTATTAACTTAAATCATGTACAGGTGTAAGCTGCGTATAAAGCGTTTAAGATATTGAAAGTGTAGAAAAGAACAGAATGACTAAACCGTGCTAATAAAAGATTACATAAACAGTTGCATCTTTGGAAAGATCAGGTGTGCCCTTTAAATAATTGGTCTTAGGCTTGAATTCGTTCAGCTAATCTGGATCGACCACCAGTAGTAATTTATCAATTAGGAGAAGAGTTCACGTAATTTTTTCTTACTCAACTTATTATTACTAGTGAGGTCAAGAAAAGGAAGGTTAAACTCGAAATAGTTCCTTACAGCTAATTGAGGACATTTCGATTTTACGCCTTGTTACTTTGAACTTGTTTGCAGCTTCGCAAGCAAATTCTCCAACATGCTGAGGGTTTATTTTAGAGAGGTGAAGCGACAAAGTGATTGATTCTTTGGTAGCTGATTCCTTGAGATGAATTGTTTCGTTAAGATCTCCATCTTTGACTCGCTTGCCGTCAATCAGCCACTTGACTGTTGGAAGAGGCCAGCCTGATGCAACACAGTTTAATTCGGCTTTTCTTCCGGCGGAAAACCAATTTCGATGCTCATTAAAACGAACAGAAGGATTATCTGTCGACAAAGTCAGACAATTGTTTTAAATCATGTCCTCAGTGGAAAACGCGTTGTCTAAATACTAGAAAAAAAATACTTTTATAATTGAAATGTAGCGTGATACCTTTCTAAACTAAGTCGCAAAAGACCAGCGGCGTAACATTTACGCCGCTGGTCTTTTTGAAAGAAACAATTCCAAAAAGAATGAAATATCATATAATGCGATCTGATTGGCCAATTGAATGCTTTTCTGGCGAAGAAAGGATAAAAAACTTAGTCATCCTGTGTGGATTTTAATCCTATCGAGAAAGCATATTTAATTCACGAACAGCAATGGTTAACAACAGAAGCTACGGTAATTTACGTTTTTTTAACAGCCGTGGCAAGTTAAAGGCAAATCATTTCATCGAAAAGCTTTTCAACGTATATCTATATAAACCCATCCTGGCCCTTGGAATCGGTTAAAGCAATAAAACAGTTCTGAAAGAAAATACAGAGATAAATTCTATTAATTCTAGTTACATTTTATTTCCAGCTTACCAATGGCTCGAAGGATCATATTCACCAAATCGTCTACATGATCATCTAAAGTGTATAAGCTCTTCTCAATAATTAAGTCTTCTTCACTCTCTATAATACTCTTTAGACTATCTTCCCGAGCGTATCTACCAAATCCGACGGCAAAAATTCGAACACCTTTTTGCCTTAGTGCATTCACAGGTGCAACAGGTGAATTTGAAGGGTGCGTAATAACTTCGTCTGAAAATACAATTGTAATCTTAGAAACGTTCCGGTTAGGATTCGTGAACACTTCTGTCGATACTTTTTTCAAAGGTAATTTCAAATGTGACCAACCGCTGTCGAAGGGTAGAAAATCCTTTCCAGATTGTATGAATAGATTCAAATCATATATAAACCGCACAAGGCCACTGCTTGATGATATTAATGATATACTGAGTTTGGCAACGTTTGCAGCGATTTTTTCCACAACCTTCCTTACGATTTGTTTTTGTCTACGATAATTTCTTATGCCAACACTTCCACTGGTATCCACGACGATTGCTATCTCTGCTCCATCAGGGTAATTGGTCTCTTCTGTAAACAATCAGATAAAGAAGAAAAGTGTTTTGGCTTGCTGAATCGGGCTGTTAGAGTTGAACACCAGTACAAGGGTTTGGACAGAAAAGGAGGATATGGCCTATGTTTCAAGTTGGCAATGGTACAGAGGTGGTTTGAGTGCGTAGGAGAGAAAGTGATAGGTCATGTATTGTCATAGTTTGGCCTTTTAAAAAGCTACACCACGATGTATTAAGTCATTTTAGTGGTGTAAAAATATCTGAATGACAGGATAAAATCTACAGTTAAATAGGCAAGGACGTAGGATTGGTTGAGACGTGAGAGGTTTGATCGATCGGGGAACTGAGCAAAGATAATGGTAAATGAATTAATCAACGATGAACTAATTTGAATGAAAGAAAGAAATTTGCCTCGGTCTCTAATAAAAAATCCATATGATTTCCGAACCATCTCAATATATATGTTTAGGTTGAAATATGGCGACATTTTCGTTCCGTATATCCAGAAATTTTGTGTCTTTACGAATAACTCTCTCCTACTGTCGTTATAATATAATTCTGTACCTGCCACTGAAGATGCAAGTTGAGAGCAAAGAAAGCACAGCAGGACGGTGATAAGAACTGCCTCTATCTTTAACAAAGATATCATCCTGAAACGGAAATCGTTTTCAAATCAGTTTTTCGTCAAAAGCGTAATAAATAGTACTGGCTCCATCGGTTTTCTTTTAATGACAATTTCTTGAAAACATTTAACAGATAAATTCTGTCAGTAAGTGCTGATGAGCACGTGATTTCGAGTGCAATTTTATATCTGTATGAATAAGCAAGAATAGAGGTTTCACTCTAACAAAATTGTATGGGCTCGTAAGTCAGCGGAATACAATCTGCAGCCTAAAAAAATTGAAAAAATACAATAATCCATTAAAGTAAACGTCGGTATTATCCAAGATTTTGACATTTTGACTTAGACATTTGCCCATACCATATCGGTGAAACTGCCTGTCGGGTTTTTCCCTCTTATACCTGCTTTGAGGAGCGAAACTCTCTGTCTCTTACTATGAAATATTGTATCATCTTTCATTTACATGTCTGCCTTGTAGATACGTTTCCAAAGTGCTCCGTTCAATTCATCAAATATTTTTATAATATGATATTTCCACAACGATTGAAGAGGGCAGGGAAGTTTTTCTCCATCCTTTTTCTCACGTCCGAAATTTTCGAAAATTCAACTTGTACTTTAGTTAAAGCCGCGAAAGGAAACGGGTTACCATTCACATTAAAGAGAATGACCCGTTTACATATATCTTTCCTGACTAAGCCAGTCTATTAAAGGTGTTCTACTTACTGCAGGTTAAGGGCGTGTACAAGCTGATATTTCTCATTTCCTTGCTCCCGTATTCGATGCATTTGAGTCATACATGACATTTTAGGCATTACTAGCTATAAAGGGCGCACAGGAAGTTTTCTGATTCTTTTTAAAGCCACACAGGAAGTTTTATAATTTTGTAATTAGCCTTTTTCATCTTTGCGGTACTTACGGCTGGTGCAGGTGATTTAGATGGTATCTCTGTGATACAATCGTCTTAAGGATTTTTCTGAGTAGCAAGATGCACGCGAGCAACATATTGCGTCAGTAAAATTCAATTCATTTGAATCGATCAATAAGCGCACCTATAACATGGAACTATTAAACTAAAACAAAGTTTTTATCAAAAAAAAAAGAGTTTTTGAAATTAGCCTAAACCCTAAATTTGAACTATAAAAATGAAACAAAGATTTTTTAAGAGAAAAAAGGTCGTACCAATCACTATTCTTTTATCGTTTTATTACTAAGAGGGTTCTCTATATCCAATGTCAACCAACAGAACTCGAGACACTTGAAAACCAGTTACCGCGTGGAAAAACCTGATTTGTATTCAAATCAAGTTTACGTTGTTACTATTACTAAAATCACTCCTTTCCTAATTTTTATTTTTTTTGGACTTTATTCAGAACTTTTGAGAATAAAAGTCAAAGATAAAAAAAGACGTTACGACCATACATTGGTGATTTTCAAGTGAATGGTAAAGTTGAAGCAATGAAGATAGGTATATATGCGTGTAAAAGGTATAAAATATTTAGCAGGGTTATACGGACAATAAAAGTATATAAAGGGATGAAAATAATTACAAGCTAATTAAAAGCCTATGCACGAGCGATTGAGCTTTGAGAGCGGGTCTTAGTTCTTGAATAAAAAAACTTTTCGTAGATTAGGAACTCAAATCTGTTCATGCACTTCTCTACTCAGAAGGCAAGTAAACTGTGCACTTATAAACATATTTTAACTAGCAAAAGGGTCTTTATTTTTAGCATCAATTCGGTGCTGAGCTTGACGTCTTTCTTATTAAACGAGGTAAAGGTCGAGGTAAGCAGGGATGTTCCTTCGTTTTTGTTTACTGTTTGTTGCATGTTCTTTTCTTCTGTTTCTCGTTTATTCTGGATTTTTTGGAAACAAGACTTGGATGCAAGGCCGAGTTCAGTTCCAAGAGCATGTAAGAGGACCGAAATTAAAGAACTGATGCTTTGATTTTGACAACGTTGACGACTCAAAATATTATTATCAAGTGCAGGTCACAACTAAGAATGAACACTCGTCCTGCCTCGCTAAGAAGTACAGTCCTTGTAGATATTTTTCCAAAGTGCTCCGTTCTATTCATCAAATATTTCAATACTATAATCGTTCCACAACGATTAAACAGGGCAGAGAAGTTTTTCTTCAACCTTTTCTCACGTCGAAATTTTCGAAAATTCAACTTGCACTTTAGTCAAATCACACGAGTTACCCTTTACACGAACATTAAAGAGAATGACCCGTTTTCATATATTTTCCCTGGCTAAGCCAGTTCATCAAAGGTTTTCTACTTACTGTAGGTTAAAGACGTTTACAAGCTGATAATTCTTATTTCCTGGTTCTCGTATTCGATGCATTTGAGCCATACATGACACTCTAGGCAGTAACAGCTTTCAAGGAACGTACATACATACATACATACATAAACTTTATTCATCCTCGGATTTTAGATTATCTTATGAGCTAGTATCTCCGATCCTAATTACTACTTTAAAATTACAGCAAGAACAGGTTCAAAGATAAAAATAATTCATAATATAATAATATAATAATATAATAATCGTTAATATAATAATATGTGATATAAATGTAATATTAACAGAAATTGTGCGCTGACAGTTTGCTCTTAAATTCGCTATAGTCTACAGTTTTCCTAAAGTGGTCAGGGAGGGAGTTTCAATACTTAACAGATGAATAGCTAAAAGAATTTAGACCATATGTGGTTGTAAACGGCTTAGGAAGTGATAAAATATTCGTGCCCCTTAGGGAGTAAGCAGTAGATCTTAGCTTGATTAGTTGTTTCAGATAGCACGGATATTTACCAAGATGGAGACACTTGAATATACAAATCATCATATTTTGTATCCTCCTGTTGGCTAAACCACACACACCTGCCTTGTCTAAAAGATCATCGTAGTTCGAGTCCCAGTCCTTTAAAACAAATCTTAAAATACGTCTATTTGAGGTGTCCAGTTTAACAGAGTCCTCTGAGTTACAAAAGTGCCATATCATTGAACAGTAGTGAAAATGGGGTAACATAAACGTTTTATAAAGGCGAAGCATAATTTCGGTAGAAATAAGTTTGCCAAATCTTTTGAGGACACTGAACTGATTATTTATTTTTTTACATACAGAGGATATGCGTTCCTTGAAGTTAAGTTCATTATCAAGAATTATTCCATAAAGTGTTAGGCATCTTGTGGTTGAGAAGGAGAAAGGGTAATCGGTTTTGCCAAGAACCATCCCTTGGTGTTTAGCGGGGTTGGCTTTCATCCCATCGTTTTCGAACCATTTGTTTGCTATTTGTACATCATGATCGATCCGCTGTTCCAAGGCTACTGGGTCTACGTCAGATGTGTGCAGTTGGCAGTCATCAGCATATGTGTTTAGTTTTACAGACTTAATGTGAAAGATGTCAAGAAGTTTTGGCAACATGACCCACAACTCATATTTGGCCCCTTTCATCTTTGCGACACTGACTGGAGGTGCAGGTGATTTAGATGGTATCTCTGTAATGCTGAATACCACTGAGCTATTTCTCTCAAGCAGGCGGCATACACGTGACGTTCCCCGGTAGAAGACGTCCTTACCCAATCTTAAATTATTTTGTAAAAAACGGGAGGGATTTTAGTGTCGGATTTCAAAGGCAACACGTCGATTATGAAAAAGTGATGTGTAAATGGTCGTTTAAATTAGAACTAAACTTAAATTTCTTGTGGTTTTTGTTAGTTATACATCAAAGGGCTACCTCTAGATTTTAATTCGCTAGAAAGGTCCAGCTAATCAATTACATGCGCCTCGCGTTGGAGGCATAGGGTGTTAATTTTTAACAGGTTAACGTAAAAGTAAAAGCTTTAATGGCCATTTTTTCTAATAGGGAACCCCGACGGAAAATTTTTCGGTCTTACACTTTTAGTTGACTAAAACGAGTAAACGTAAAGCTGTATTGGCATCGTTACATTTCGATAGCGATAGCGAGATGATGCTACGTGGAGAAAAGAATTATCTAATGAACAAATTAGAAGCCCTGCACCTGCCCCTTAAAACTTTATTCAAATTTGCTTTGCAAAACAAAAGCGTAAAATCGCCAATTTTTTTTTCCAATCAGAGATGGAGAACCCCGACAAAAAAATGTTCGATATTTCACTTTTAAGTTGACTTTGTCTTTGCACGTTAGTCTGAAGAAAGCAATGGCGCCGTTTGAGAAGCTAACTGCCTTAATTAAGCCTCTCTCAGAATTTATGAGTCTTTTTTACTTTCACCTACGTGTCGCTGTCATGTCTACTTAAAGCTCCTTCGTCGGCTACCTTGTAAATAGCAATAAAGCAAGTAAATGAAAAAAAAAAACAATTACATTTATTTGCACGATCTTTTTAGTTGTTTTGTTCGTTTTTTTTCCTTTTTCTTTGTAAGAGTTACAAAGGAGTATATAAATACCTCAGTTATTAATAAAATAATCACAAAATAGGGCTTTTTAAAAATGATAATGATCATGGTAAAATAATACTCAGCAGGATGAAAATTTCACGGAATTAACATTTCTTTTGTAACAATAGACTTTCCAGCCGTTCATGGAGGCCCTGAACCTGGCCCTCTTCGTTATTATGAGTTCTGGCGCTGTAATGAACGCAAGAAACCAAGCAACAAACAAAAAGAATCACAGTATTTATTTATTATGTATTTATTTAAACAACAGCAACAACAACAACAATATGAAAAAGAAAAACAAGAGTATGATGAGAAATTTAATTTCAATCAATTGCCCGGGACATTTTCAATGGCGCTTATTGATGAGATCCGTATTTTTACCTTCTTCAGTAAGTACTGACAACACAGAGCTCTCACTGTAGTCGTTATGTCCTATTTGATTCCAGGCCATAACCATGATTTCGTATTTCTGGGCACAAGCCAACCAGAGACGATAATCAGAAACATTTGACCCGCTAAGAGTCTTCTCAGTCCATACGCTACTATTGGCCGACAACCTCTCTGCAGTAGACTCCCTGTAGTAAATCGTGAACTTCGTGATTGAGCAGCTGTGGTTTACGGTTTTGTCCCATGACAGCTCAGCACTGCAACCACATGGTTTCGTATAGACGTTCAACGCGGCTGGTACATCTGTGATACAATTTACACGGTTAAATAGATATAAGTACGGGCCAAATATTTAATATAGCTTCTGATGTTGCACATTGACACGGTTGTCGTACGCGGCACCATTTTTGTTGTAAATGTGTCATAAGCAGTTTACATCTGATCCCAATGGCGATTACAAACCTTTGCCTTCAGAAGATAAATATGTCTTGGCAAAGATATTTTCAATGGTTTTATTTTCTCACCTGCAGTCGTCGTTAGCTGTTCTTTTGCCCAGAGACCAAATCCGTTCAAATCTCTTACTCGAACATTCAGTTCATAGACTGTATTCATCTCAAGTCCATCAAACTCGAGTGAACGAACTTCGCCAGAGAGATTAAATACGCGCTTAGATTCTCCATGGACTGATCTAAAGGTAACTTGGTAACCACTAATTTTACTCTCAAGCAAAAGTGGAGGATTCCACTGCAGCTTTATAGCACGTCTACATTTGTGTGAGTCCGCTATGAAAATTTCGGGTGGTGGTGCCGCTGATAAATGCAAGAAACTGACTTAACGATGACGTGGATACCAAAATAGGAAAAAAAAAACACAACAGAACAACACATTGACAAGTTTAATAGTTCACATCAAAATGCCGCCTTATATGATGATGATATTGGCAATTAAAGAAAAGCTTTTGATGGGATCTAATCTCAGTTTCGCTGCAGCCAGTTTCTTCAAAGTTGTGAAGTAGAGACTGTGAAAGAATATCGAGGACGTAGTGGAATCCTTATCAAAATAAAGAAAATGCTTACTAAAGGAATGAAAAGATACTTCTCTCTCTGCACGTGTGATGTGAAACTGTAGTATCACACAGGTGTATTGTCCAAAATCTTCTCTGGAAACGTTGTTGATATCAAGAATGGCAGATCCTCTTGACAGCTGACATACGTTGGGAGGCTGAGAATGAATAAACACTTTGTGCTTTGTTCTGCTTTCTATTTCTCTGCCTTGAAACTTCCACTGCCAGCGGTAAGAATGTAGCTGTTGATAATCCAGACCCTCTACTTCACATTTCAATGTAATTCTTGAGTTTGATTGAAATGCCTCGTATTTTGCAGTTAGCGTAATGACAACTGGTGGACCTTTGGAACACAATTCAAACACTGATTGCCCTGAAGTAAGATCAGTTTCTCCTAAGAGTATCTGCTGAATATGCAAAAGCTGACTTTTAGCCTATAACCTTCAACGTGCAAATAGAATGGGCATCTCTGGATTAAGTAATTTCTTAAACGTAACTAATGCTTTAATTCCCCATCATAAGAGTGTTTAAGGTCCCCTTTTTCACTTTGCAACAGTATTCTTGCTGAATTAGAACGGTGATGCCGTACTGACTTGGGGTCAATGGAAAAAAGTAATGCCAGGTTTGTAGTCAATGGAAGAAAAGGCTAGTGTTTTGCAGTAGGTAGGTAGCTTTTGTGGAAGTGTAAAATAAAAGGAAATGAAAATGGGTTATGTAAGGAAAAATGGTGATGCCTTGATTTATTGCAGATGCCACAAATTTCTAGAGTTCATGTAATCAGTTTTCTTTTCTTACTGAACTTATTTTTGCTAATGAGGACAAAAAAAAAATTTGAAACGCGAAATAGTTCCTTACATTTAACTGATATTTTGGTATTACGCCTTGTAACTTTGAAATGGTTTTCAGCTTCACAGGTAAACTCTCCAACATGCTGAGGGTTTACTTCAGAGAATTGAAGCGACATGGTGACTGATTCTATGATAGATGATTCTACGAAGAGACTAACCGTTTTGTTGAGATCTCCCTCTTTGACCTGCTTGCCGTTCATCAGCCACTTGACCATTGGAAGAGGCCGGCCTGATGCAACACAGTGTAATTCGGCTTTTCTTCCGGCAAAAAACCAGTTTTGATGCTCATTAAAACGAACTGAATAATTATCTGCCGAAAAAATTACACAACTGTTTTAAACTACGTCCTCATACAATACTTTTATGATTGTCCCACGCCGTAAGACTCACGTTGCCAGTATTTTTTAAAGAAACCTTCTCAACAAAGAATGAAATATCATATAGTGCGATCCAATTGGCCAACTTGATGCTTTTTTGGCGAAGGAAGGTAAAGAAAACACTGGTCATTCTGTATCAGTCTAAATCCTGTAAACAAGGCGTCTTTAATTCCCTAGCTGCAATGATTAACAACAGGAGCTACGATAATTTATGTTTTGTAAACAGTCGTGGCAAATTAAAGCCAAATCATTTCATCAGTAAGCTTTTTAAGGTATACTTTTAGAGATACATCCTGGCCCTTAAAAAAGGTTAACGCAATAAAACAGATCTGAAAGAAAATACAGAGATATTAGCTTTCGTTACATTTCATTTCCAGCTTACCGATGGCTCGAAGAGTCATTTTCACCAAATCGTCAAGATGATCACTTAAAGTGTATAAGCTCTTCTCATAAATTATGTCGTCCCATCTCGGTAAAATACTCCATAGAGTAATTGGATCCGCTAGTGCACCAAATGCGAGGAAAAAATTGGAACACTTATTTGTATTAGTGCATCCACAGATGCAGAAAGGTGATTTATGGGGTGTGAACTAAACCCGGCCGTGAATACAATTGTAATCTTAGAAACGTTCCAGTTAGGTTTCATGAACACTTCTGTCGATACTTTATCCAAAGGTAATTTTAAAAGTGATGGACCCATTTCTTAGGGTAGAAAATCCTTTCCATCCTGTATAAATGGATTCAAATAAGATATAAACAGCACACGGCCCCGGTTTGATGATACTAATGATATACTGAGCTTAGCAACGTCTGAAGCGATTTTTTCCACAATCTTCCTAACAATTGGTTCTTGTTGATGATAATTTGTTGGGCCTAAATTTCCACTGGTATCCACGACGATTGCTATCTCTGCTCCATTAGGGTAATTGACCTCTTCTGTGATATAAACAATCAGATAAAGAGCAAAAGTATTTTGGCTTGCTGAATCGGGCTGTTAGAGTTGAACATAACTACAAGGGTTTGGACAGAAAAGGATGATCTGGTTTATGTTGCAAGTTAGCAATGGTACAGGGGTGCTTTGAGTGCTGACTGAGGAGAGAGACTGTGAGGTCAATTATTGTCATATTATGGCCTTTTAACTTGAAAAGCTACATTGAGACGGAAGAGCTATGATCGATCGGCGGACTGAGCAAAGCTAATGGTAAATGAATTAATCAAAGATGAACTAATTTAAATGAACGAAAGAAATTTGCCTCGGTCTCTAATAAAAAATCCAAACGATTTCCGAATCATTTCAATATATATGTTTAGACTGAAATATGGCGATATTTTTTGTCCCGTTTATCTAGAAGTTTTGTGTCTTTACGAGTAACTCTTTCCTACTGTCGTTATAATGTAATTCTGTACCTGTCACCGAATTTGCAAGTTAAGAGCAAAGAAAGCACAACAGGACGGTGTTAAGAACTGCCTCTGTCTTGAACAAAGAAATCATCCTGAATCGGAAATCGTTTTGAATTAATTTTTCGTCAAAAACATGGTGGATGGTGCTGGCTTCATCTGTTTTCGTTTCATGGCGATTTCTCGAAAACATTTTAAGAGATAAAGTCTGTCAGTAAGTGTTAATAGCCACGTGATCTCGAGTGCAATTTGATATCTGTATAAATGGGCAAGAGTAGAGATTTCACTCTAACAAAATTGTATGGGCTCGTAAGTCGGTGGAACGCAATCTGCAGCCTAAAAAACTTTAAAAAAAATACAATAATCTATGAAAGTAAACGTCGTTATCATCCATGATCATGACATTTTGATTTAGACACTTGCCCATACCAAATCGGTGAAACTGCCTGTAACGTTTCTCCCTCGCATATTTGCTTTAAGGAGTGACACTCCTTTTCTCTTATTATAGAATATTGTATCATCTTTTATTACATGTCAGCCTTGTAGATACGTTTCCAAAGTGCTCCGTTCTATTCATCAAATATTTTTAAATATTAAAATACTATGATTGTTCCACAACGATTAAAAAGGGCAGAGAAGTTTTTCTTCAAAATTTTTCTCACGTTCAAAATTTTCGAAAATTCAACTTACACTTTAGTTAAAGCACACGAAAGGAAACGAGTTATCATTTACATTAAAGAGAATGACCCGTTTTCATATATTTTCCCTGACTAAGCCAGCCAATTTCAGGTTTTCTACTTACTGTAGGTTAAAGGCGTGTACAAAATTATACTTCTTATTTCCCGGCTCTCGTATTGCATGCATTTGAGTCATATACATGACACTTTAGGCATTACCAGCTCAAAAGGCACATGGCAAGTTTTATAACTTATTTTAAAGGCACACTGGAAGTTTTATAACTTACCTGTACTCACGGCAGGTACAGGGGATCTAGATGGTATCTTTGTGATGCTGAATACCATTGAGATATTGCTCTCAAGTATTATAACTCAACAGTAGGCAGCATACATGGGACGTTCCCAGTAGATATCCTTATCACATATGTTAAATCATTTTGTAAAGAATGGCAGGGAGTTTAGCGCCGGAAATTAAAAAAGAAACACGTCGATTATGAAAAAGTGAACTAGACCTTAATATCTGGATTTCAATTCGCTAGAAAGGTCTAGCTAATTAATTAAATGCGCTTCGCGTTGGAGGGATAAAGTGTTAATTTTTAAACAGGTTAGCGTAAAAGTAAAAGCTTTATTGGCATCGTTACATCTTAATAGCAATAGCGAGATGCTACATGGAAAAAAGAAGTATTCAATGAACAAATTAGAAGCCCTGCACCTGCCCCATAAAACTTGTTCGAATTTGCTTTGCAAAACAAAAGCGTAAATAACCATTTTTTTCCAATCAGAGATGAGAATCTCGATGGAAAATTGTTCGATAATTCACTTTTAAGATGACTTTGTCTTTACATGTTAGTCCGAAGAAAGCAATGGCGCCGTTTGAGATGCTAACCGCCCTAAGTCTCTCTCAGAATTCACGAGTCTGTTTTACTCAGCCTTTCATGCGTCGATGTCATGTCACCTTAAAGCTCCTTCATTGGCTGGCTTCTAAGTAGCAATAAAGCAAGAAAACGGAAAAAAAGCCGATTACATTTATTTGCATGATCATTTTTATTGGTTTTTTTTCTTTCTTTCTTTTCCTTTTTCTTCGTTCAGCTCAGGGAATCTCTCGTTTCTTATTCGAATGACATAACCAGCCCAGCGTAGCTGTGATCGATTGTATTAGGAAGGTCTAAATCCTTCTGAATTTGCACTTGTTGAAAATGGCCATCATTTGGCATCCGCTCTTCAATAGTGTGACCGCAAATTATCCGAAGATAACCTCTTGTGAAAGACATCAAGTTGGTTGATATGCGAGCTATGTGGAGTTCACGATTTAGAGCCACACAAGAATGTGGTAAAAACGACCGCTCTATATAACACCGTTGTTTTCATATGTATAGGTAATCGCACGGGGCCGAGTAAAATTAAGGATTAATATCACGCGTGTTTTCGGAAGCTGCTGAAATTGCCCGAGTCGCGCAGCGACGTGGGCAATTTCTGCAACTTCCGAAAACACAAGTGATATCAATCCTTAATTTTACGAGGAACCATGTGATTACTTGTTTATAATATAAGGGGCAAAATGTTTTCTTACTGATCTCGCGCAAAATGGGACGCCATTGTTACAAAAAAAACAAAAATTTCTTTACCTCGGCAGCCGTTGTTAAGCGATTTTCAGCCAATCATTTTCAAGCAATTTTGCCCGGGGCAATTACAAAAATTAAGAAAAAACGCCCTCTGTATTGACCAGTCACAATTCAGTAATTTTGCCCCTTATTTGATAAGGAGTATTATAGTCCTCATGATAATGCTGATTTTTAAACGATTAAAATTTAGTCTTGGAGAATGTTCTAGACTTTAACTCTCGATAAGCTTTCCACAAAGGTGTGTTTTGCAGACTACAAGTGACCACTGAATGGATCATGTGACAATTTGATTTTTTAAACTGATTAAGATTAGAACTAGCCATTTAGTTTTTTCCTGAAAGCATAGCTGTCAATAATTTGACATCAAGATAGAATTCCGCATCAACTGGGTTGTAGGCACCTGCTTCTTTCACCGGAAATTTAGGCCAACGAGTTACATATTTTGCCTTTCCGTAGAAGTCCTTAAAGAAGACATGGACTGCTTATTTCGCATTGCTTTCCTTTCAATTTTTTTTCAACGTCAAACCATAAGTATTTTATAAATTCAGATCGCAACAGGTGTAGACAATATGGTCCCATGTTTTTTATCTTGTACAAATCATTCTCGGCTAGAACATAACTCATCATCGTTATGGATGTTATTTTGAAGAAAATTCGCCAGACCCACATTCGGTATGAGTTAGTCATCTCTTTGAGATTGATGCGTTTTTTAGTCACTAACTTTTAAGCAAATTAACTTACATTCTGTCAGGCAAGAGGGATTTTCTCAATTTCATCACATGCATATTTAATTGATCTTTCGCCATTTGAAAAACCGACAGCACTTGTCTAAACTTGAAAACAGGTTGTAATGTTCAACGTGAATCATCCCGGTCCCGAAGTTGGTAACACAAGTAGCTATAATTTTTGAACCTTGCAACGAAAATTTAAGGGGAAAAATGAAATTGAAAAAACATGATGATCAATATCGCGCTAGCGATCTTTTGCCTTCTAAACTTTTATGATCGCTTTTGACGAAACGAGGTTATTGGAAAATGCAAAATAGAATTCCCTTACTTAAAGCACAGAATAGCTGATGGACATTTAATATCCAACTAGTTGAACGAAACTGACTGTGTTGATGATTGTACGATAGATCCTCCAATGGAGAGATGTTTTCCATGCTCAGTAACTGACAGACTCTAAAAAGTCACCTGCTTGTTTTAATTGAACTTGTGTTCCCGTATTTCTCAATATTGGACCATAATGGGCTAAATGATATATCTTTAGGCTAAGTTAAAATGGGTGTCTCCAAACGCTGAGAATTGTGGTGGAAAATCCACACTTTTTTGATCTATTGGTAACAACACAGGATAAACCTACTTAACTGAACAACAAGGTAAGAAATATTTGATGATCTGGAGTTAGCACATTATGTTCACGACATTGAAAAACAAGCTAAAAAAAGGAAATTTAGTATTTCTATCTTTACCCCAAATCCATCACTCAGCATCAGGAAAATTGAAAAAAAAAATAAATAAAATAAATGCAGTCAATTCAAATGTCTTCACCTTACTGAATAGGAAGCTGAAAGCATGGGGTAAAATTTTTGTTTCCAATGATTTCTTCGTTCACCGTTTGCCGTCAAGTTCACGCTTAATCGTTATCGTAAAATAAATTTGGCACGGTCGTCTTTTCTTCGCACCAGCCAAAAATTGAAAGGAAACCCTCTTATTGTCTAAGGAAACTAGAATATCCAAAACTACCTAACTTAATACAGGCATGCTAAAATTGTATCAAACATCTGGTTGTTTAGCATTTCCTTAGCATTTGACTAATGCTTTCAAAGCGATATTTTGAGGTTTACTTTCAGAAATGTTGACTTGGCCTCCTTAGTATAAAACACGCTATGTTGGTTAGAAAAATCTCTTTTTTTAATCATAAATTTGTTCTTCAACCAAAAATTTATATCAGAATGACCTAAAACTCTGGCGAAATTACAGATATTGAGGAATTCGGGGTCGCAGCAGCTTCAGTGTGATTAATGATTAATCACGTAATACCAGTTTCGTTGAAATAAAGCAGAATTTTGGGGACGTCGTTAAAGGGCCACACTACGACCAGTATGCTTTGTGCGCCATTGTTATTGTTATTATCCGGGAACTCGATACTTTCAGTCTCATGCCAAACCGAACGGAAACGGACAACGGCAGTAGCTTTTACCAACATTTTCATGGAAAAATAGGAGAAGGGTACATATCAGCCAGAGCACAACTAAACCGCTACTTTGGAAGAGGTATACTTACGAGGTTTTCTGTCTGTGGAACAGAACCAAAGAAAGAATAGAAGAATTTGTAAGACGGGCAAACAGCTACATTCTGTACATTGTACCACGATACTATCGTTATTCATGGCTGAAATATAAGACTCAGAGGGTACACACAAAAGTGTATGAAAGCGACTGGTTTAACAGTGAATCGACCCTTGACGTCCAAACGCAATACAAAGAGACGAAATCCTTCGAATACTTGACTTTTTCACTTGTGTCATTCGCCAGGTGCAAAGAGAGGATTCGTTAAAAGAGAAGCGTCATCCTTTTTATACGTAAAATTATCTGTCACGCTCCGCGTTTAAGTAAAAATCACAATGTTTGGAAATACGATGAAAGAGTATCACGATGAAATTTAGTGGAAATGTATCCCTGAATTTTATCTCACCAAGATTGAAAGATAACTCAAAACCTTACATGGGACTAGGCTTAAGATCGATTGCAAACTTTTCCCGACGTTTCCCCGTCCGACGCTGAGAGTAGCTTTCTATTTCCCTTTCCTCCGAAATGCTGTAGCAGGCTTCTGCAGCAGACCCGCTACTCATTTTCTAGTCAAATCCTGACGCTGCCTCTCGCTCATTCCATGCTATTAAATTTATTAAATCGAATATAATACGGCTGCTTTCCATCTAGCAGGACGACCTTTTTTCGATGGCTTCATTTCCGCAAACACGGAATTCAACGACAAAAATACGCAGTCAATAGACATAGACACTTGAAGAAAGTAGATGAGGTACAAAAAGCCGGTTCTCGATCAGGATTGAAAAGATTTAGTCGAATAACATTGCACACACGGTAGGCTTCCCTTTTCTGTAAAACAGAACATACTGAGAAGGCCACTACCCTTGCAATGCATTCTGGATTAGCGTAGCCCTTAAAGGTTTTTCTCCCAAAAATCATCAAATCATACAAAAACTAAAAAAAAAAATATATATTAAATAAAGTAAAGCAAACAAAGTAAACTGCGAATTGAAACCAAAATGCTTATTTGCCAAGAGGAAAAGACTAATAACATACTGAGAAACTCAGATCAAGTTCCTGCTTTGGAATTACTTCCTTTTTTAATAAAAAAATAAAAGGAATGGAGTATCGATATTCAAGTTTCCTTTCTAAATGGCAATGCTGACTTCTCCATTCAGTCTTATAATGATAAAATGCCTAAATGTGACTGGAGCTTCCATTTCTTCGCAAGATTTGGGCTCTTGTATCTCTCTAGAAACGTGTGTTTTCTTTCTTTCAGATCTTGCTTCAGTGTATTCCTTCATGTGAGGGTTAAAGCGATGGAACGTTGTAATGTCCTCTTCGCTTTTTATTGTCTTTGTATAGCTCAACTAACTGCAGTAGCGGGTATGTACAAGGGCATGTGCCCGTAATTTTTGTTATTATAGGACCTAACTGTGCCTATATCGCGATTTAATTAATGTATGATAATTATTTTCGAATAACAATAGTCTTCTATTGGCCAAACGCAGGAAACAAAGAATTATAATATTATTTCACTAGGCGTTTTTTCTAAAGCTGGGGCATATCAGGAAGGGAACTTCCTGAGTTTTTTTGCCTAAATACTTTCTTTGCTTTAGCTCGCTAAAAATGTATCAAAAACAAACGTTTCGCTCCTTATTCCTGGATCCCCTATGTTTTTCTTACGGAGTCTTTCCCCCCTACCTTTCTCAGAAATACCAGAATTTCAGGTATGGCATATTCATCAGAAAATCAGATTGAGACAAAAAATTGTAATAAACGCCCTAGTTGTAATTCTTATTTTCGCAGTCTCAATTAAATCGTCTTCCAGGTTATTTTAAGCTCAGCTTCTTTCGTTCTGCCTCCGCTCTCAGCCGATGTTCCACGAAAACAAAATTAATACTCTTGGCAAATTTTACGTTCATATGTTTTCCATATGTTTAATTTTCAACTATTTGAATTATCTTTTCAAAATTTTTTGCAGTTGATGGCCAGTGTGGGAATGGGCCAGACATAGCATTCATTTTGGATGCATCTGGAAGTATAGCACCTATCTATACGAATGTCCGAGGATTTGTGGCAAATGTCACTCAGGAAATCTTCATGAGATGTGAAACGCTTAATGCTGCGATAGTGTTTTTCGGCGAGGAGGCTACTGTGGAAAAAAACTTTTCCCCGGTATTCAGTTTAGATGTGTTCCTCTCTAGATTATTCGATGCCCCTCCGCCTATGCCTGGTGCAAGAACAATGATACACAAAGGTTTAGAAGTGGCTTCAAGAATGGTGTTTCGATTTTCTCGGAAGAACGTATTAAAAATCGCAATTTTGATTACTGATGGGGTACAAACGCTACCTCACGATCCATTTGCGCCCGCAGAGGAACTTAAGAAGCAGGGTGTTCGCATTTTGGCCGTCGGCATAGGTTCTTTTATTGATATGCATGAACTTCAAGAAATCACAGAGGGACGAAAGGAAGACATCATTCTTATGAGTTACTCTTCTGACTTCTCATTCTCTTCTCTTCATCCTTCGATAAACCTATTGGTCAAAATGGTTATCGCGGCTGCTGGTAAGGGTAATTTTTCAAATTAGATTATTGAACCTGTTATTAAGCAGTTATTGATTGACATACATTACATTTAATTATATAGGAAAATTCATTACCTGACTAGTGAATTCCGCGATTCGTGCAAGATCGGTTTTCGCAATTTTTGCAATTCATTGCGGAATTCACGAGTCGGGTGATAGGTTTTCCTTGAATTGCACAACTGAAAAAAATTGGAAAAGAAAAAGAGAAACAGCAATAATTTCGTTTGTTTTTATCCCGGGCGCGAAACAAGAGATGCGAAACAATATCACTTAGCCTCCTTTTCAACTCGTAATTCCACGCTAAATACCTTGCTTCGTTAACCAATCAGAATGCGACTTTGTTTAATTATGCTACTCAAACAAAAATTATAGAGAACTTGGAGAGCGAAGAATACTAAGTGCGAAGTCTAGTTCAATAGACTGACGGAAATGGTGCGTGATTAGTCATGATACAGGTGCGTTCACTTTGAAAAGTGAATGAAAGTTTTAAGTTCTCAGTAGGAAAATCTCGTCCACAAGGTGCTCAAAGGATTTGGAAATGCACTTATCATCTGTTTTCAAAGAACCTAGCTGCATCCTTTGGGCATGGACATTAGTTTCTTATCGTGTTACAAACTACAAGCCGCCGTGAGAGTTCAAAAACTTTGTCGGAAGTTTCGTTTTCAAGCTTTATCTTGCTAGATTGAAACTCATAGCCAATACACACAATGAAGAATCGAAGTTCTCAGGTTTATATCAGTTAACACTATAATTTAATTTTCACCATGATTAAGGGGTCACTTCTATTAAGCAATCCCTTGGTTTTCTTCGAATTCCACCCGAATTGAGCGGTCATTTAAAGCGGAACTACATATAAAGTAATAATCTCTTACCTAAGAATAATATTTCCTGTAAAAATTAGTATAGAGTCATCCTCCGAATTCAATGTTGGTTGTATTTCTGAGCGAGTTTTATATATTAAGTGGCCAATTATGGTATAAATGACGTTTTTTGTCGTTTCTTTAT
The DNA here is from genome assembly GCF_964205215.1 of Stylophora pistillata. Classification (NCBI taxonomy): domain Eukaryota; kingdom Metazoa; phylum Cnidaria; class Anthozoa; order Scleractinia; family Pocilloporidae; genus Stylophora; species Stylophora pistillata. Next base: position 23,142,226 of record NC_142527.1, on the reverse strand, counting down.
AATATTACTTGTCTGTGGAAGCTGTATTAAGCGGTGGGTGACCGCTTAATATAGGTTTGACAGTATATGTATTGGTGTCGACAGACGGATGGCCCAATGACTGAAAAAAAAAAAAAAACTCGTGCCGTTAAACTTTTCCTGGTCAAGTGTTGGAAAGAATCTCGGTCTTTATTAGGCAATTCTCGCGAGAATAATTCGTGTAAACGTCAGGACAATTAAATTGAATAACAGTTTTTGTTTTGTCTATTGAACAGATAATCCATCAATTCGTGTAGCGGAGGATTCTATACAGCTTTTTTCCGGAAGAAAGGCCGTCATATTCTGCAACGTGACCGGCCGACCCCTTCCAACAGTGACGTGGTTCATGGATGGCATGGAACTCAAAGATGGTGATCTCAACCATTCAGTATCCCTTAAAGAGGAGAAACAGGAGGATAATATTTATTCATCATTACACCTTTCTGAAGTCGACAGACATCATGCTGCTAACTTCACCTGCGAAGCCAAGAACAAGTATCTTACAAGATGGCGTGTTATTAAAGTAGCAGTCGCCTGTGAGACAATGTTTTCATCATCATTTTATTTATCTTTTATTTGTATTTAGATATATAAGGTTTTAATTTTTATTCAGTGTAAAGCACTATTGATCTGTACATGTAAATAGGGCTATACAACTAATTAAAATTTATTATTTATTTATTATATCTCCTCAATCACCTATCTAATAGACAAATACATGAACTATCTATTTATTTCTGTATTTATTTGAAATTATTGAAAGTTGGTAAAGTGACAGACGTCTGTCAGATTCACCTACTAAAACTTTTTGCAATTTGAATTAACCAACTTCGAGAAACTAATGAATGAAGGCTGATAGTTTCGAAAGAAACTGTTTGGGGCTGCGTCGGTGGGAGTAACGAAATAATTTGGATACATCAACAAAGTTGAAGTGGTAAATTGGCCACCGTAACAATTACAAAAGCTGACGTTTCGAGCGTTAGCCCTTCGTCGAGAAACTAACCCTCCTTTTTTCCTATTTCAATTTATTGGTCGTTAACTATTATTATTATCATCGTTATCACTGCAAAACCAATACCGTCAATTTTAATTTTTTAAGAGAAAATTGATGATTATTTTTTAGTAAACGTGGTTTTTCTCTCTCGCGTAGGTTCACCAACCGTTCCTGAGCTTACTGCAAGATATCGTCAAGTTACATCAGGCTTGTCAAATGCCACATTAAAATGTCATGCAAACGGCCTGGATTACAACAAGTTGCATTTCTATCACTGGCAGTGGAGATTTCAAGGCCATGCCATAAAAAATGAAGGAAATTACAGCATGTCTAATCACATTTTTCCTCCCAACTTTTGCCAGCAATCGAAAGGGTCTACAGTTCTTCGTATTACCAAAATTTCTAAAGAATATTTGGGTCAATACGTTTGTGAACTGCTACAGTCTAATACTACGCTCGCGGTAAACGACATTTTATTGGGTAAGATATTCATTTGCTTACGCTACCATTGTCTCAGCGTCTAACGCTCTCGTGCAGATCAGAAATCCTGTAAAAGCTCCGCTCAAAAATTGGAGTTTACTTTCTCAGCTATTGTCCCTCCATATCTCGCTCATGAGTCAAAGGCCCCTTAAAAAATTCTCAACTTCAAATAGTTTCTACAAAAGCATCTGAAAAAATTCTAACCTTCAAGTAATTTCTACAAAAGCTCTCCTAAAGGACAAGATTAATGTTTCTGAAATATCTTCGCTGTACTGTTGACTAAGTTCCGATATTTATTTACTCATCTTTTCTCCCCTTTTTCTCCCATTAATCCTTCCATCCACCCACTCACTCCTCCATTGATTTGCTAACCCGTCAATCCGTTCATCCAACGCCCATATATTAGCCAATCAGCAAGGCAATCTCGTTTCGTATAATTTATCCTCTAGTGGATTTTAGAACGGTAGCGCCTCCAACAATTCTGAGCTCAGAGTCAACCGATTGTGGAAGTGCCATAACAGTGAAGTGGAGCCCCCCGACCACTACAGAGCCTAAAACCAATGCAATCTATGGTTATGAATTTACATTGAGATCCATCAATGAAAGATCGAGGCGGAACGTTAGTGTCCTAAGGGAAGTAGACTCACACAAATTTGACGGACTTCAGATGAACACAGTCTATGAATTCAATATCCGAGCTAAATATTCCAATAGCTCGTTAACAGTTATCAGTCCTTGGAAAAAAGAATTTTTGGCAACTACTACAGGTAAGCGAGGGAATCAAATTTTATTGGTTGATTTAATATCATGGCGTTGTTCGCTCTTCCCTGTTTTTTTCAATTCAGTTTAAAAGAACTAACAAATACGAACATCGGCGCACTTCTGGAATATGGAATGTAATATCATCAGTACGGCAAAAATAATAGAGCGACCTTAGTAACGTGTCTTTGAGACCCGTTAGGTGTTGAGCTGCAGTAATTTCATTGGAGGTTCTATAATGGATGTTTCTGACCCGCTGCAACTTTCACTCAGTAACTTCTTATGGTAACACCTTTTGAGCTATAACTAGGCATTTCTTTTGTTTCTAACTTCAAAGAAAAATTAAAGGAAATGTGATATAGTCTAGGCTCCATAGGATAAGCTTTGAGAAATAAAGAAATAATCTCTTTGCATGACTTGATCACGTGATCAACTCTCGGTAACTACGAAAACAGTTCACTTTTGAAATCTTTCCTTAAGCATTACGGGGCTCATATCTCCTTTTTAATTCAAAACAGGCAATTTGAGGGAAATATTTAACGACAGTTTTGAAATTAATAAAATTTACAAGGATTTGTATGGAAAACTACGTCAGCGTGACTGGGTGGCAAAAGTAGTTTTTCTCATACAAATGCTTTTACCTTTCGGCGACCTTTGCAATCGGTACTTTTGAGATATACGGCTGAAACTTCTCAGGCTACCTAATTTTAAAATACTCTTTCAACAACATTTTTAAAAGTGAACTGTTTTGAGTCTCCCGAAAGTTGATCACGTGCTCAAGTCTTGCAAAGAGCCTATCTGTTTGGTAGGCTTCCTCTATGTGCTTCACTCCGACTTAATCAAAGAAATTTGTATTATTACTTTCGTGTAACGCTACATTAAATCAAGTTGAACCAAAAATTAAAATTCCTTAAAAGGTATCAACAGCCATTGAAATGATTAGTAATTGTCGTTATTTCTTTGCAGATATTCCAGGTGGATTTAATATAAAGGCGATTCCATTTGGCTGCAGTGCTAACCTGTCGTGGAATGCTCCCACCCCCAACGGCTGCCCAGTAACTCGGTATACAATTCACTTCAGAAACGAAAGGAGCGGATGGAATATGATTAATTTGCAAAGGTCAAACGTAAAGGATTATCGTCTCAGGTTAAACTGCAGCGAGAACTACTACATTATGGTTTTTGCTTGGAATCAACGGGGACATAACGACTACAGTTGGAAGTCTGTGCTGTCCGTACCAACGGAAAATGGTAATAGCTTTGGAGTTTTTTTTGTTGATGACTGATTTGCTTCCCTATCAGAATAACACAATGTAGGTACTAGCGTTTTTTCTGATTACGTTTAAAGGGGTACCTTTTGAACCAAGTATTACGAAAATTAAAAGGAGGCAATGTGGGGAAATGGAGATATCTTGGAGGCGATCTTACTCTGATTCTTGGGGAGGCTCAGTGACAGATTTCCAAGTCCAGATAAGAATGCAAGGTGGTGATTGGCGTAACTGTAGTCACTTCCTTTCAAATGATACATGTTTCTTCAATGGTTTGCTCACTGACAATAATGAAACTCCAATCAATATTCGCGTTAGAGCTTTAAACCGGAAGGGGTTCAGTAATTGGACGAATCGTACATTCTTCATTGACCGCGTAGGTAAGTGATACCTTTCCTCTTAGCATGCGATAAAAACTGTCCGTGCAGAGGTGAGAATAATTTTCTTCCAAAATTTTTTCAAGCCTATTGAACGCATAGGTAGGACGGATGGAAGGATACACGGCTGCAAGGATGGATGAATGGTTGGGTTGCTGGATGGCTGGGTGAAGGAAAAAATGGTTGGATGGATGAATGAATGAATGGAGGTGTGGATGGATGGATGAATAGATATATGGATTGATGGAATAAAGGATGGATAGATGGATGGACGGATGGAGGGATGGGGGAATGAATGGATGGAAGTAAGGATGGTTGTAGGGATGGAAGGATGGCTGGAGTGATGTAGCCGAAGTGGATAGATGGAGGGATGGGGTATAGATGGATGGAGGTAAGAAGGATGGATGGAGAGAAGGATGGCTGGAATGATGGATGGCTGCACGGAATGACTGATAGGTGGATAGATGCATGTACGTATGTATGGACGGATGGATACGTAGATAGAAGTATAGATAGATGGAAGGAGGGAAGGATGGATAGATGAATGGATGGATGGATAGATGAACGGTTAAGGCATGGATGGATGGTGGGTTAAAAACAAACACGAACTAAAACAAGTGTATTGTGATAAAAATATGGCCGTTTATTTAGATTTTCATTCTTATCCTAGCTCAAGCTCCTTACGTTATGTTTTTCTTCTTTTTTAGGTAGGCCTGATGCACCACAGATTATATCCAATGGTTCAACAGTTCCTGAAAGAAATGTAACTGTAACTTGGAGACATCCTGAATATCACAATTGCAATATTAACATGTACTCCGTTTACTTCAGAGTGATAGAACCACTTGTTGAGAGCTGGAGCCAAATAAACATCTCGGGAGTTACAAGTTATCAACTACAGCTTCAATATAGCCAAAAATACGAAATAATCATCGCGGCTTGGAACAAGGTGGGACCAAGTGAAAACAGCTCAGCCTGGAAAGTAAGAACAGCTCAAGGTAGGGCAGTTACACAATTGTATTGATTACTATTGGTGCCTTTTGTTCCCCAGTATTTCAGGATGAACTTTTAATCATTCATTTCTTATAAGAGATCATTCTTGGAAAAAATCTGGTTGATATGAAAAGGGAATCATTTTCTTGATTAAACATAAACAATGTTCTTACTTAAATTTAGGGTGGGTTAGGCACCCATTTTTACTGAAGTCGAGGTTGAACTTTCGTTGGGCGTTCTTCTTGCTTATTTCAATTTCTTTTGTCAGATGTTCCATATAAACCAACCTTGCATCCTCCAATTTCGGGAGAGTGTAACTCTCTCAACGTGACGTGGAGTCCTCCGAAACCTGGGGCATTAGGAGATCCTGTGATCGGATACCTAGCACAGATCACAAAGGCTGATCTCAAAAAAGATTGGAGTAACTGCACGTTATATAACATATCCAAAACAAGTACATGTCTGTTTACACAGCTAGAGAAATATACCAAGTATCGTGTGAGAGTACTTGCAAAAAATAGACTTGGATACAGTTTGCCATCCGACACCAAGGAAACATTCACAAACCTAGCAGGTACAATTTCTTTAGCAGGTGTAAACTTGATACGGTTATTTTCTCTTCCTACTATCTAGCCTGTTTCACAGTGTTGTAGAATAATGATTATTCAGTTTCATATTATTCTACGTTATTCCTTGAAGACACGAAAGGAAACGAGCTATCCAAACCTCTTTTCTTTCGCCCATCGGAAGAATTTGCAATCTAGGGTTGATTTCTTACATGATCATTCGCGATACATCTTTAGTCCATTGTAAATCAAAAACGGTAACGTAATAGTCGTGTTTACCACACTAACGTTATGTTTTTACGTTTTATACCCTTGCTCTACTTCACGAAAATGATAGACCGTCCTGGTAAACCTGAAATAGTCAACCGAGAAGTTTCAGGATGTAATATTACACTAAAGTGGACCTCACCTAAATCCATTGGCTGCCCGATACTCTTTTACACAATCAGCTACAGGAAAAAAGGAATTAATAATGACAACACTTGGACAGATCTTAATGTAACAGATAAGGGAGTCAACCAAATGGAACTTATGCTGAATTGCTCCACGACCTATGAGTTTCAGGCCAGGGCCTGGAATGAGCTAGGGGGTGGAGATCTGTCTTCATCGCAGTCACAAAGGACAGACGACTTTATAATCTTTCGGAGAATGATTGGATATCATGGTATTGACAATTCATCAATGTGTATGATGCACGATCCTCGCAGTAGATAGCGCTATTTATGCAATAGCGAAAATCAAACCTGAAAAAAATCAGGCCTGAACGGGATTCGAACCACTGACCTCTGCGATACTAGTGCAGCGCTCTACCAATTGAGCTAACAAGCCAACTGGGAGCAGGCCGTTAAGTTGATTCGAAATAAACCCGTGAAAGTGATAAATCAGATACAATGAATATATGAAGCTCATATATTTTGAACTGCGGTATTAGATACGTATGATGCACGATCCTCGCAGTAGATAGCACTATTCATGCAATAGCGAAAATCAGACCTGAATTCAGTGGTTCGAATCCCGTACAGGCCTGATTTTTTTCAGGTCTGATTTTCGCTATTGCTTAAATAGCGCTATCTACTGCGAGGATCGTGTATCATATGTATCTAATACCGCAGTTCAAAATATATGAACTTCATATATTTCATTGTATATTACTGGTAACGATATCAAGTTCATGAATGTATCTAAACTTCGTTTGAAACACATGAGTTATTGACAAGGAGATTTTTAAATAAAGAGCAAGTGTATTGAAAGTGGAAATTACAAGCTTTTACATTGGCAGTTTTTTAAGCTTTAATTGCAATTGGTTTGCTGAATAACCTTTACTCTCCTCCAAAAGTACGAAAGATTTCTCCACCAACTGACAATCTTGCCTCAGCCAACAAAGTTGAGATCAACTCGACAAAACGTTCCAAACATAAAAGTAGGAAAGCCTTTCTCTCTTGGAGAACATCAAACTAAATAAGGCTAATTTATGGCTGCGTGACAGGCACCTCAAGGACTGGTCCTAAAGTAATAAAATGGTAAAACGTTTAAGTAATTTTCGCAGGCCGCATAGATAGTGATATTTTTTTTGCTGTAGATCCTCCGCCGTTAGATCTGGGTAGCCAAATCGCACTGATCGTTGCCGGCGTTGTTGTTTTGGTTGCCCTTCTACTGTTCATAAGAGTGTGGTACTACTACAGGAAGCGGGCATCAAAACAGGTCAAAAGGTATTTCTGCACTTTCAAATTGCTATCATTTAAATTTAAATTTATCCCTCCCCAGACCTAACACTTCATTCTATTTTGACCAGCAAAATCATTACTGCTCCAGCCAGGAATATAATCTTCGAGTAAATTTTAGCTGTTGGGCGATTTCTTTAGTGTGATAATTTTCATTAATATCGTTATAATCATCAATTTCTTACTTGCGGAGACCAGCTTTGTCTTACAACTGATGCGGAAGTAAACTTGTTTTCGGATTAAGGATTATGATGCCGCTAAACTCAAAAAAGTGTATTGATTTTGATTAAGGACAGTCAATGATGTTCATGTCTTGGAGCAGTGCGAAATTCATCCATTAAGAACAGAATTTGTTGGGGACCTAGGAGAGGGAGCATTTGGGAAAGTTCATAAGGCGATGCTAAAGGACGGATTAGATTACCTAAAAAAAAATTATGACGCTATTGGTGAGGCGAGGCGACAAAAAATTGTGGCAGTAAAAGAACTTCATGGTAAGTATGACTACGATCGAGTTCGATGTCATTATTACCATTTCATTCTTATGTTCATCTACCGTTTAAACTCCATCAGAAAGTTGCGAAAGTATTAACAATATCAAGAAATGAACCTAGTTCACTTATGTGGTCTAAGTTGTGTTATTTTTGGCGCGCTAATTATCTTGAGCTTTTCCTTTCAGATATTTATGTGGTGCTTGCCAAAGCTCGAGTCTATCAGAGAATTTTTTCGGGAAAAACATTCTTACATTAAGGCTTATAGCTAAAGGCAAAGATGTAGTCTTATCAATGTGCTCGTAACTCCTAAAACGCTTAACAAGACAGTGGGATTTGTTTCTTCTTCACTCCCTCTCCGACTGATACTCGCAATACTGGTGCAGAGCGCAGCCCCGCGCGGTCTGGGTACCACATTAAAAAAAGTTCAAAGCGTTCCTTCCTTCCTCTTTCGTCCGTGGCGTGCTACGGTGGACCACATCTTCATTTTATGAATTATTTATTAGGTTTTCCTCTACATTTTGTGCTCATCATGGCTGATTCTACATCAGAGAACGTAAGTTGTGTTTCGTTTTCTATGTTTTTAACCTCTTTGATAGAAGATGGCAACTCTTTTCAGCGGATTGAGCGAGATGTTTTCGGAGATTCCTTTCGCACCGACGATGTTAATATCCCAAAGGCATGTGTCATTGACCGCCTTTATTGTCCTTTAGGGAAATGTGAGTCAGTCGGCTCCGACTGGAATGGCGGAGGTCGCTTCACCTGCGTTGGAGAAGCGTATAGAGGTGTCCATTGCGAAGTCTCAGCCGGGTCTTCTGGCAAAGTTTCTTTCTTCTGGTGGCCTTGTTGCATCGCAAGAGCCTTCCAGTAAGAGCCTCACAACCGATGTTCCCAATCAGAGGAGGAAACCCCAGGGTCCTCCGCAAGGGGTGAACGTTTCTATGCAACAGAAGATGATGTTGAGCTCTCTTCGGAGCTTCTAGATCTCACCACCAAAGCTTTTACAAAGGCCTTGACCAAGGATAAATGGAAGGAGCTTTCAGCCAGTTACCCCCCGATTAAGGGGGCTGACGGATTCATGCGTGCACCCACCATGGAGGCAGGCATGAAGGAAGAAATCAGGAAAGTACATGGCCATCAGAAGACCAACGATGTTTTTGCCTTTGTCGAAGGGGTTTCTGAGCAACAGGGTCCCTTTATCACGGTGGCCAGGCCAATCCGGTCAGATCCTGATGTCATTCGGGAGATGTTACAAGATGCTCTCATCATGCTGGGCGATGCCAATGCCCGTCTGAATATCTGGCGGCAGCGTCGCTTCTCCGATTTCCTGACTGATCTGAGGAAACGGACTTTACGTGAGGGCATACCAACAGATAAGCATCTGTTCCCTCACCAGTTTCATGAAAAAATAAAGAGCGAGCATGATCACAAGGCATCTAACTCCAAACTGATTTGTAAGCCGAAGGAAGGCTAAGCACCATTAGGTCGGTCCCAGTCCTTTCGTGACTCCTTCTTCAGAAGGGGACAACAGGCTGGAGCAGACAAGAAAAGAACGTGGGCCTACAAGTCGGATCGCCCAGTTGCTAACTAAAACAGGACCAGTGGAGGAGCCAGGCGCGCCTCAGCTTCCAACCTGTCGGCTAACAGCACCAGCAGTTGACTATCCGTCACCTGCTCATCCCCTCTTCCTCTCGGAGAATCAAACGGCAAACCGACTTGGAACTTTCTTGACGAGCTGGAACATTCTTACAACAGACAAATGGATCCTTCAAACTATTTCAGGGTACAAGATACCCTTTGTCAGAACCCCACGTCAGTGGAGAGCTCGCCCAATTGTATGCACTGAGCAGATTTCTTCCCAAAGAGAAGTTCAAGATGGAGGGGCTCCGCACGGCTCGCTCGCCCCTCCGCAAGAGCGATTACCTGATGAAATTCAACCTCAAGGATGCCTACTTCGCATTCCCACTCCACCAGGTATCGAAGAAATACTTACGTTTCCAGTTCGAAGGAAAAACTTTCGAATTCTGTTGCCTCCCATTCGGCCTCTCACTGGCTTCCAAAGTCTTCGCAAGACTCCTCCGTCCCATTATAGCGAAACTGCACACAGAGGGGATACGTTCAGTAATTTATTTCGACGATCTTCTCCTGATTCATCATCAGAAGGATACCCTATTAGAAATTTTCCATTACGTACGGAGGCTTTTGTCCAGCCTGGGTTTGATAATGAGACTCGAGAAATGCTCCCCAGCCCCCATGAATCGCCTAGTTTTCCTGGGTATTGTATGAGATACGACTCAAATGTCCATTGCACTGCCCAAGGAACAAATCCATCGGATTCAGGAGGCGTGCTAGGAAATACTAGAGTCTCAGGCAACTTCGCTTGGGGAGCTGTCAAGCTTATTAGGCGACATGAGCCACGCACCCCGGTCAGGTCTATGGGTGGCACCGCTTCATTACAGAGCCATACAACGGCAGCAGGCTCTATTTCTCCCCCGTCTAGGGTGGAGACTGATGTGTCAGATACCTTTGCCTCATCCTTCCCTGGAGGGCCTAACATGGTGGACGTCCCCAGCGCCACCCTCTTGCAACAGCCAGGACATCATCTCTCCTCCCTTCGACCTCACCATCAGGACCGATCCGTCTCTACAGGGGTTAGGTGCAACCTGCCAGGGCAGAACAACCGGGGGCCGCTGGAGTGTGGAAGAGGCGGATCAGCACATAAATTGCCTGGAACTCAAGGGAGAGATTCTTGCCTTGAAGTCATTCCTAGGGTAAGGAACTCAGTCACTACCCCAGGGTCTGGACCAACTTTTCCCTCATCATAATCTTCTGGAGATGGACAACACCACGGCAGTTGCGTATGTGAACAGAAGAGGCCACTCGGTCACCGACCCTGTCTCTACTGGCCTTGGATCTATGGTCCTTCCAGCTGTCAAGAGGTTCCTGGGTAACAGCCCGTCACTTACCAGGAGTGTTGATTATGGAAGCGGACACAGGCTCCAGGAAATTCAATGCCCACAAGGAGTGGATGCTTCGAAAGGATATCTTCAGTGACATAACTCAACACTTTTATGTTCCAGAGATAGATCTCTGCCCTAATGGTTGCCCCGAACTGGCCGGGGCAGCCATGGTATGCTCAGATCCAGCTGATGCTGACCGAGGTACCATACACACTTTCCAAGGAGAGGTCACTGCTGTTGCTACCTTTCGATCCGGAGGCATTTCATCTCCTGTGGCAGTCACTCAACATGACTGTCTGGCCGATTTCAGGACAGCCTATCACGCAGCGGGTTTCCCTGAAGAGGTGACTAATATCCTTCTGGCATCGTGGTCCCAGTCCACCAAAAAGCGTTACCGGGGTCCTTGGCGAGCATGGTCCAATGGTGTTCTTCCAGAGACTTGTGTCCCTTCTCAGCTCAAGTTACAAATGTCTTGACTTTCTTGACAGAACTCTCAACTAGTCGGTATTTACAATATAGGACGCTGGCAGTGTATGTCTGCAATTTCACAAGGGCATCTGACAGCTTGCCAGACTAGACTTGGAGATCTTCCAGTGGTGTCTCGTTTTATGAAGGGTATTTTTTAAATAATATAATAAGTTATATTATACTGATATTTTTTGCATGAAGCCACCCACTCCTCGGCTGAGGTCAACCTGGGATGTGAAATACTTGCTTGAGTTTCTCGCAGACTTGGATCCTCTAAGTGGTCTTGCCCTGAAGCATATATCCCTCAAGTTAGCTGCCCTACTGGCATTGAATTCTTCAGCTCGGGCACACGAGTTGGTCAAGCTGGATCTGAACTATGTATCCATAAAGAATGACTCCTGGGAGTTCACCTTAGCCGAACACACGAAGGTTTCGAGGCCTGGTCACTCTCCAAGACAAATATATATTTGTCTGCCTACCCAAACAACCCAAAGATTTGTGTGGTTCAGATTTTACAGGAATATCGTTCCAGAACTGAGACAAGGAGGACTTCTTCCCGCCTTCTTATCTCTTCTGTTAAGCCTTTTAAACCAATCACAAGTCAAACTATGTCAAGGTGGCTAGGGAAAGCCATGCAGCTAGGAGGGATTGTTTCCCACTTCACGAGTCATTCCACTTTGAGTGCTTCTACTTCTTGCGCAGCCCATGTGGGGGTCCCATTGGAGTCTATTATATTGGTAGCAGACTGGTCGTCTTCGGAGAAATTTAAGCAATTTTACCAGCGATCACCCGACAAAAGGGAATTTGCGAGAGCAGTACTTTCTGTTTTGCCTGATTAACTGTCTGAGGAACTTTCAGGCAGTTCATTGTTGTTGTTTTATCTTAGGGACACAGTATTCAGTAGTTTTCCTGGCCTAGTTGGTGTGGGACCTTAGGTTTTCCAGACTATGCTTTCCCTATTGACCTTCAGTGTCATGACTGAGTTTGTTTAAAAACTGAGCAGATGTCTACAGCTCCCCTTCTTGTGGGGGAGTTTCTCTGGAGCCTAGATTTCTGTAAGATTTACAGTACTGCTTATGTCATAGTTAGCTGAACAGTTATTAAAGCTGGTTCTTGTTCGGGTTTACGGGATACTCATGCCAGTAACTGCACCAGTATTGTGAGTATCAGTCGGAGAGGGAGTAAAGAAGAAATTATATTTCCCCGGAGGGAAGGTACTTACCTGACGTGGAGATGTAGTTCTTCGAACTTCCTCGCAGACTGGTACGAGCAATACTGTTCTCCAACCTGAGTCGGATTAATCTCCTCCCTTCCCTGTTACTGTCATTCGTGACCTTCGCGCTACTCTCTCAGAGGGAGCAAGGAACGCCTTGAACTTTTTTTAATGTGGTACTCAGACCGCGCTCGGCCGCGCTCTGTACCAGTATTGCTCGTATCAGTCTGCGAGGAAGTTCGAAGAACTACATCTCCCCGTCAGGTAAGTACCTTCCCTCCGGGAAAATATAATTTCTAAGCTCTCTCTACGCAATGTTAACGGAAAATCCGGAATCGTTCTAAGGTTTTCAGAAAGCCGTATGATATTCAAAATTTCGAAGTGCTCACTGCACATAAGTGGTGCATGCTGCACAGTCATCACAAATACATATGTCTTTTGTTAAAAAGAAAATGCCGGCGAAGAGCAGAGAAGACAATTTCTGGACGAAATAGACCTGATGAAGCAAGTTGGTAAACATCGGAATGTTTTGAGTTTCCTCGGCTGTTGGACCACGACCGAACCTTTCCTCCTGGTTATTGAGTACGTGGCTCATGGTGATTTGCTTCATTGGCTTCGAAGCAAGCGATCTCAGGTAATTTTCGTAAAACAATAGTCGGCTGATCGGGCGACATATATTGGATCCCCCACCTGTTTAGGTCATAAGTCACCTTGTCTAGAGTCGAACCTATCACGGTTCATGTAAGAATGCTCTTACGATTTGAAATGTTTGTGGAATGCTAACGTCTACAAACTGAACGACATTGAAGTAATCCCAATACTCTGGTGGAATGCAAATATTCCATGTGCAAAACTAATGATACAGTTAAGAAAACGAAAAGTGTCTTTAGACTCTAAATTGAATTATTTTCTTACTGGAGGGTTTAGTTTTACCAATTGACCTGATCATCCCAACTAACCACCATAAAGTTTCTGAAGCTGTCGTTTCGTGTGTGAGTACCTCGTCAGAACAAAAAGATGAATTTTGGGATGTGTAAGTTTATATGCGGAAAAAAAGGAGATATTGGTGGGAACATGGTAACGAGATAAACAAAAAAAATCAATGGAATGTAAAGAGTTCTTAATACAACATGGGGAGTAAAAATACCGCTTTGAAAAGCACGACAATCAAAGAAAGCTTAGCGGATATCTAATGTGATGGATTAAGGTGGTTGTATATTGTCACTGTTGCTTTTCATTGAAACCATTTACGTTAACCCTTAAGGGCTCTGTATATCTTTTCGAAATAGATTTCCTTTAATGGACTTATAATGACTTTTATTATGCCTTGTACACTTTGATCTTTTTTTTGGATGATATTTTCAAATAAAATTTATCTATTTTCTACTAAAACAACTTGTATTTATCATTTAATGTCAACAAATGTTCTTTGCTCAGATTAAAAGCCCGGCTGATAGCAATGCAAAAGAGAACGATCTGTACGCAGAATCTAGGAATGCTCTCTTCGGCTCATCCATTGATCAGGTAAAAAGTGCTTGCCAAACACATTGCAACATTTTCTCATAGTAACAGAAAATGTATTTCTCTTTTTATTTGGTCATGTGGTGAGGTTTGTAGCAGCATCTCCCCTCGTTAATATTTCTACGAAGTATTGTTTCATAATTATATACATTGGTTTATGTAAGGCATACTGGGGTACAGGTTACATGAAGCTTACTATCATTTGCTTTGAGAAATGCAGACTAAAGGTGAAAGTGATGGAAAGGGAGAGATACCAGAGGACGTATCCGAACCTCCCCATCCAAGGGATGTCCTAGGTCAACCTGCAACAGATGAAAGTAAAATACCACTGGTGGTTTTTTCAACTGCGGAAGCCGAGGGAGCACTTGGAACGTCCGGCAAGACAGATGAAGAGTGCAGCGTTGATTGTGAGTCATTCGTTCCAGCTGATTTATTGTCCTTTGCCTGGCAGATAGCAGGAGGCATGGTAAGAGGAAGCTGTTTGCAACAAAAGTTTGGAAACACCATTGCGCTGCAGCGCATCTTACTCCCTGTAGCATGCAATGTAGCACTTTCTAAAGTTCTTTGAAGAATAATATTTAAGGAACTTTAAAAAATTAAGTGACTATGAATGTTGTTACTACCCAGTCCGTTGCTGGTTACTTCTCCACATTATTTCAGGTTTACCTAGGTGGAATGGGGCACTTTGAAAATAAAGCATCTTGATTAATAACACAGTGACTTTGCCAAGTTGCAAACCAGGTCCAGCAGGCCAAGCATTGGGTCGGCGCGTCTGCCGCAATTTAATAAAGAGGCTCAATCAAAATTGTGACTAAATACTGTCGGAACTATGCGATCAATTTTATTGTCCAAATGTGCTTCGTAGAGTATAAATAACGCCCAAAACGAGTACAAATATATCGCGGTATTTGTACTCCAAAGAACATCTGGAGAAATCCACAATGAAATAACAATTTGGCGTATTGGATAATAAATCTCTTCTTAGACGTTTTGTTGTGTAGCATCGCTGAGTATTTTGACTCGTTAATTGTATTTTGACTCGCCCTAACGGCTCGTCAATATACGGCACAACTCTAAAAAATACTCCGCGACACTACACAACAGAACGTTTGATAAGAGATATTTATTATCCAGCTGTGCTTGGTATAGTGCAAATAACGCACTAACGCGTTTGTATTTTGACCAGCCCAATCAACTTAACGGCCTGCTCCCAGTTGGCTTGTTAGCTCAATTGGTAGAGCGCTGCACTAGTATCGCAGAGGTCAGTGGTTCGAATCCCGTACAGGCCTGATTTTTTTCAGGTCTGATTTTCGCTATTGCTTAAATAGCGCTATCTACTTCGAGGATCGTGCATCATATGTAAAAAAAGATAATGTAGTTTTACTCGTTGTTTTTATTTTGATTCGCTCTACGGGCTTGTCAAAATACGACACGACTTTTAAAAATACTCAGCGATACTGCATTCCAAAACGTCCGAATAATATATATGTAGCGCCCACAAAGTGATCTGTTCCTGCATGTTGGCGTCTTATGTATTGCCCGTTAATTTTACAAATCATGGTCGCTGGACGAGTAAATACTCATCAAATCCCGGGTGTTTAAATTGTCACCATAGCCCTGTTGTATATCGGTTGGATAGCTAAATCCAATGGATGGAGCTATGCAATGTATTATTCACTATCCTACGAATAATTAATAGCAAAAAGTTTTTGTGCCGTCTAACAGATAGAGATTTGTCCAGTAGATAGCTTTAGCTAACTTTCGAACAACCGGGGCCTGATAGCCAACTGTGATTGTTTCTTTTATTGAATCAAATATGTTTTAATTCTTCAGACTTATCTTTCTGGGAAAGGCCTCGTTCATAGAGATCTAGCGGCACGAAACATCCTTGTCGGTCATGGTAAAAGACTCAAGATTGCTGATTTCGGTTTGATGCGTGAAGTGTATCATGAAATGTATGAGGTACAGAAGCAGAAGAAACTGCCAGTTAAGTGGATGGCACCTGAGTCCCTTTATGAACAGATATTTACTTCTAAAAGCGATGTGTTAGTAACTTTTCCTTGTTTCATTACAAATTCAGTATCCAGTCATAAATTCTATTGACGGTGCATCATTTATTTATTGGCATATTAACGCATCTTTTTCTCTCATCTCTTTCACGCAATATTTCTCCATTTCATCTGAAAGGAACAACAATTCCGATATTCCTTTGTTATTTCTCTGCATCGAAGACCAATTATTGCCGACGGTTACCAAGGAGAGCCAAGTGTATTAGAAGGCTTCAGTTTATAGCTAATGCATCTCGATCCGGAATCGCGCGCGTAAACCTTTACCACAGCACATCTATACACAGGTCCACATACATTATTGTTATTATTCAATAACTTTTAATTCTTTTCAGGTGGTCGTATGGAGTGGTTCTGTGGGAAATTGCAACTGTTGGTAATAAGATCAAAATAGCTTATACTGCATGCTTCATTTTTCGTTCACTTCTTCATTCCTTTTTAACTCTGTCACCGAGCTGCATACGATCATATAACTGAATCAATAAATACCAAGGACCCCTCATGAAGTCCTCCGCTCAGTCAGGTCCTAAACCTTTAATTATGCTTCTTCATTGTATTTATTTATTTACCTGTTTAGGAGGCTCACCTTATCCACTTCTGACTAATGCAGAACTCATGAGATTTATCAAGACCGGACACCGGATGGAGAAACCTGAATTGTGCTCAGATCTAGTGTACGTAACTTGCCTCTAACTTAGTTTCGAATGTCTCTAAGATTAGTCACAATGAAAAGAGAAGTATATCTCTTAGAATGATTTCATTTTTCTTCAATTTCCAAAATATTGTTAATCAGAAAAAGACTCCCCTTACTAACCTCGTATGTTCCCTACCTCACCGACGAGTGGTCTCCATTTCAGTAGAGGAATGATAGCTTGTTCGATCGAGAAAACTGATTTTTTTTTGTTGAACCCCTAGCTTTTATAGAGTTCTTCGATCCACTTCTTACGCTTTCTCTCTTTATAATTTTTGTGATAAGCTCAAGTGTATAACTTGTCTATTTAGCGAGAATTATTCGCGCTCGTTTCTTTGTTTATTTATTGTCTTTTAAAGAATTGCAGCTTTTAAGTATTAACTGTTGATTTGTAGAGTTGACTAAGGAGAAAGAGTAGTAAGCGGCGAACAGAGAGCACTAGGATTCTAGAACACAACTGCCATGTTTATTTCCACCTCGTGGTCTCACGTTACCTATGATAATTTATACTAATTATGACAACAAGATGAGATAGGCGATCAACGTTAACCATCCCTTTGTTCATAGGAGAGAAGAAAGCACTTGGTAAACAAACTCGATTTATTTATTTTCGGAATTTCTTTAGCTGAGGACTCTAAGGTTTCTTTAGCGCAAAAAGAGTTTTATCGAGTCAAACATTATTTGAATTAGATGCATGAAACTGCATGGAAATTTCAAGTCGTCACTACTATATTATTTTCGCTTTTACAAAGGGCTATTGCTGGAAAGGTCACCATAGAAACTCTCCACGATGGTCATTCTACATCACAAACTCAGTTAATATAACCTAATTACTTTTACTGAATGGATATCGTTTGTCGTTGACCCTTATAAGAAGTAATCCTCATTGATGTCCCCATTCATTCTAGTTATTCTTTGATGCTGGACTGTTGGAAACAAGATCTAAATGAGCGGCCGAGTTTTCATGAGCTGGTTGGAAGACTGGAAGAGCTGATGAATCAGGAAGTTGAATACTTTGACTTTGACAAAGTGGACGAGTCGAAGGAATATTATCTGGTGCAAGAGGTCAAGACAAATGACGACGATTTGGATGGGGTTCATGATTTATAAAATTAACTGACAATGAAAATATTAGAACAACAGAAGCAGTGCTTTAAAAGTAAATCTTAGCCTTACAAGCCCATTTTTAAATCAAGCTTAATGAATTAACATTGTAAGCTTCAAGCAATCTCAAGCGCTCTCTTCCCTTGAATGGTTTTAAAAGCAAGAACGAGAGTCAAATGTTTTTTTCTTGGTCTGAGAAGTTAGGAAGTAATGTTCGAATGGATAAAAACTGTATGCTTGGACTGTGTCAGTGTTTTTGAAAAGCTTTGAGAGTACATCTAAGTTCTGATAAGTGCCTAAACCTTGGTCAGCCTGATAATAATAGTAATAATAATAATAATAATAATAATAATAATAATAAAAATAATACTAAGTTTTTTGGGTGTAGAATGTAGACTGAACTAGCATCCGTCATACTGACCATGAATGAAAAGCTATGTTACATATCTCAGAAGCACTCAGACATTACACTGAATGCCTGGACTTCAGCCTGGGTGAACCAGAAAGGATAGACAACACTTCCCTATGTTAACCATGAATGAAAAGCTAAGTAATATGTAAAATATCTCAGAAGCACTCAGGCATTACACTGAATGCCAGGACTTCAGTCTGGCTGACCCAGAAAGGACAGACAACACTTCCCTATGTTAACTATGAATGAAAAACTAAGTATGTCATATATCCCAGAGGTGCTCAGGCATTGCTCTGAATGCCAGGACTTGAGCCTGAGTGAACCAGAAAGGATAGACAACACTTCCCTATATGGAACATGAATGAAAAGCTAAGTATGTTATATATCTTAGAAGGGCTCACGTATCACACTGAATACCAGGACTTTAGCCTGGGTGAACCAGAAAGGATAGACAACACTTACCTATATGGACTATGAGTGAAAAGCTAAGTATGTTACATATCTCAGAAGTGCTCAGGCATTACACTGAATGCCAGGACTTCAGCCTGGGTGAGCCAGAAAGGATAGACAATGTAAAGATCCTGAAAGCTTAGGATTGAACAAGATTGAATATAACGATCTTTTAATGTCAGCCAACGTGTAGAACGTACAAACTACGTATTCTGAGCCCGCCGACTTGTCAGCGGTTGCCAATAATACCATACATTGTTACATGCCCTTTTTTTTTTAAAAAAGCTTTATTGTCCTATAGCCTGTAAAACAGCAGAAACGAATGACCATAAACAACCGAAAAAAATGACCGTAAATGTTCCATGTTCTTATGCTAAACCACATAGTCTTTAAGGTAAGAGGGTCTCTTGCTTGCCCTTCCTGACCGTGTTAGATACGGGGTGTCCTGACCTTTTGGAGAAACAACTCCTTTTGTAAGTTGTCTATGTTCCTGTTCACCTTCTGCATCTGGAGAGCCTTGTTCATCCCCTTCGTCTTGAGGTGTGCTAAGCGGGGTTAGCTTAAGTGTCTGCGATTTCGGCTCAGTACCCGCCGAGTATCAGTTTCTATTTCGTAGGATCTGGGTCTGTTGTCGCTCCGGCCAACTACTGTTGCCTTGCACCACAGGTACCTTTTGCTGTCAGGTTCTATCATCACTGCCTGTCCGGTGGTTAGTGGTGGAAGGTCTTTGGCCTTAGCATTGTAGTACTTTATTTGCTTATCTTTGATCATACTTCTTTCTCGGGGTACAGAATGGTTTAGTTTTGGCTACAAGAGCTTCTGAGACGTAGGCAAGAGTGTCTTTTCCCGACGGTTTAGTATCCTCTCAGCAGGGCTTGTAGTCATCCCCTGTGTAGGTGTATTTCTCAAGTCGAGCAGGGAAAGATAAGCATCCTCATGTGCGAACAGTACACGTTTTACTAGACGTTTAGCTGTCTTCACTGCACTTTCTGACATTCCATTACTTTGCGGATGTTTAGGAGAGGATGTGATGTGTTTGAAGCCCCATCTCTTACTGAGGTTTTTGAACTCCTCTGATGAAAACTGGAAAACTCTGTCATGGGCCTCAAGCCAGCACCACTCCGTTTCCTTCAATGTTAATTGGCGTAAGGGCTCACACACTTCACTCTGTTTGGGAAAGAACTTACTTAGATAGTTAACAACGCCTAGGAATTGCTGCACACTTTTGATATCTGTAGGTCTGGGCATCTCAGTAATGGCACGAATTTTCTCAGGGTCTGCCTGTACTCCATTGGCAGTTAGTAGATGGCCTAGGAAGCGCACTTCAGATTTCTTAAGCTGGATCTTATCTTTATTAAGTGTGATGTTTTGCTCTGTACATCTTTCCATTAGAGCTCGCATGTTTTTGTCATGGTCGACCACGGCTTCATGCTCTGTATCACCCTCTCCATAAATTAGGATATCATCATGCACTGATATCACACCAGGTAGACCTTCAACCGCTTCATGCTGTCGCCTTTGAAATTCTTCCGGTGCAGATGATATACCGAATGGCATCCATAGCCATCGATATCTGCCTGAAGGGGTGTTGAAGGTGGTCAGGTCGCCACTTTCATCGTCCAGACGAGCCTGCCAGAAACCACACTTCAAGTCAACTGTACTAAAAACTTTGGCCTTGTTTAGCCTAGGAAGTATATCATCCATAGTTGGTATCGGGTAGTGGCTTCGTTGCAGAGCACTGTTTAGATCCTTTGGATCTATGCAGATTCGGATATCTCCATTTGGCTTTGGTGCAGTCACCATGCTTGAAGCCCACTGGGTAGGTTTAGATATGGGCTCGATAATCTCTAACTCAGTCAGTCGTTGGAGTTCTGCCTCTACCTTTCCTTTCATAGACAGGGGTACCTTCCGTGGAGGGTGTACTACAGGCCTCACAGATGAGTCAACAGTTAGGTGATAGTTGCCTGGCAAACATCCAATGCCTTCAAATACTTGCGGATACTGTTTCAAAAGCGATTCTTTGGTTACTACTGTCTGATCTACATTTACACTTTTAATGTTCTCTCCTAGCACTTTGATCAGCTCCATTTACTGAATAGCTTTGTTGCCAAGAATTGGAGGAGGGGAGCCTGGGAGAACTTCAAAATTAACCCGATATCTGCGACCATTCTTTGGGTTTGTCATCTTTACTTTGCAATGACCTACGGGTTTCACGGTTGTACCATTATACATAGAGAGTATTTTGCTTGTTTGTGTGATCTCTGCATCACAATGGCTACGCTGAAGGACCTCAGAGGTAATGACGCTGCAGGTTGCACCCGAGTCCAGCTGGAACTTAACGTCTGTGTTGTTGATAGACATAGTTGCAAATAATTTTCTGCCGTAACTGTCCTTAACTGAGTATACAGTGTTTGAGTGAGTACTGAGCGTACTTATTTCCTCGTTGTGTTGACCTTCAGCAACATAATCATTATCATCATGAAAGATCTTACCTGCCCTTGTCCAGGAGGCTTGTTACTTGTGGCCTTTCCACAACATACAGCAAAGTGATTTGCTTCTTTGCAACGATTACAAGTTTTGCCATAAGCAGGACATTTAGCTTTCACAAGCTCATGCAGTCTCCCACAGTATAAGCCTGCTTTGGTAGGCTTTGACTCAGTGTGCTTGCCTGACTTGTGGCTTTGAGATGTCTAAAGCTTTCTTGGTCGAGTTGATTCTGCTTACACTCTCAGTGTTATCAAAGGACTCGTTCCGTTCTTTTGACAGTTCTGAAGCCCTACATATGTCGATGCATTGCTTTAGGTTGAGATTAGGCTCTCTGAGTAATCTCTCTCTTAGAGTGGAGCTGGATAATCCACAAACAATTCGATTTCTGAGTAAGGAATCTGCGAGTGTTCCAAAGTCACAGGTTTTTTCGAGAAGTCTCAATTCTGGAAGGTACTTATCAAAGGTTTCTCCTGATTCCTCGTTCCTTGTAAAGAACTTATGCCTCTCCACGGTCTCACTCTTTTTTGGATCACAGTATTCTCCAAATTTCTGAATTAATTCATCAAGTGTTCTGTCTTTCTCGGTTTCGAACTGCAAAGTCTCGTAGATTTCTCGGCCCTTTGAACCGATCGATAAGGTACAGAAAAAGCTTTACCTTTCTCTCTGTTTCTTCTGTTTTGGTTGCTAAGTCGAGGTAGAGTTTATTTTCCTCCTTCCATTTTTTCCACGCGTAAGCCAAATCGTGACTTTCAAAATCAAGATTTTCTGGCGGCTTTAGCTGATCCATCTGATCCTTTTCCACCAAATACAATATTCACTGGTTGCAGATTAATTCGGATCCCACTCCTGACACCATGTAAAGATCCTGAAAGCTCAGGATTGAACAAGATTGAATATAACGATCTTTTAATGTCAGCCAACGTGTAGAACGTACAAACTACGTATTCCGAGCCCGCCGACTTGTCAGCGGTTGCCAATAATACCATACATTGTTACAGACAACACTTCCCTGGATTGACCATGAATGAAAAGGTAAGTATATTATATATCCCAGAAGCACTCGGGCATTACACTGAATGCCAGGACTTCAGCCT
The DNA here is from genome assembly GCF_964205215.1 of Stylophora pistillata. Taxonomy (NCBI): domain Eukaryota; kingdom Metazoa; phylum Cnidaria; class Anthozoa; order Scleractinia; family Pocilloporidae; genus Stylophora; species Stylophora pistillata. Next base: position 23,120,096 of record NC_142527.1, on the reverse strand, counting down.
GGATGAACCAGAAAGGAAAGACAACATTCCCCTCTATTAACCGTGAATGAAAAACTGAGTTTGCTATATATCTCAGAGGCCCTCAGGCATTACGCTGAATGCTATATTAATCTAAGAAATATGACAAATAAATATATATCTCAGAAGTGATCAGGCAACACTAAACAAGAGATTATTATACAGGATTAAACTTCAAGAAAATAGATTTCTTTAAAATAAAACAATGTTGACTCTGCCATACTACAATGGGTGCACACAATTTAAAAATTCAAATGTTATACATTGCATGCAGAACACATAAATTTACATCACATGGTTCCTCTTCAAGGAGAGAGAGCAAGTCATCTCTTAGCCTCTCCCATCTGAAACAGACAGAAAAAAAAAACAGTGAATTTAGTTTCCACCTTTATAATCCAAATTTATCACATTTCTGCTGGTAATTGTCTGTCAAACTAAATATTCCATGTGAGATTTAAAGACATGGGTTCCAAATAGAAAGTGAAGTACCATACTGCAAGCTGGACTTTTTTATGCATGTCAATACAGAAATGCAGAGTTGTACCTACCCCCCAATATTTGCTTTGCTCTTTATGAAACACTCAGCACAGGCTTTCCCACGAGGAACATCAGGATAGGCACATTCCTATAAATAAAGTGCATGTATAACTTAATAATGAATTAACTGGGCTAAAGTCATATAATGTTCACTACTATAGACCACTTTCATATATGGCTGCCGGATTAATATTCTTTTGTTTAAATTTAAATTAGCCCTTCTGGCCTCGCTTGAGATAATGTATTCTCTTGAATTTTGTACTGGAGAACGAGGCCAGAAGGGCTAATTTAAATTTAAGTCATTTTCTAGAAGTTTTCTATTTTGAAATATAACTGAATGTTCAGTTCGGCGTTGAAAGCGTATTGTTGGTCGAGTCTTGCTAGTCTCCGTTTTGATTTTAAGCGAACTTATTTTATCGATCAACTACAGATATTTCATCACCTCTCCTTCTTTGAATTTCTGCCGGAAGATGGCAGAAACAACTCCAAATAGAGAGGCGGTGGCCACTTTGTTGTTCTGAAAATATCGGCCATCCAAGCTTCCGCCATTTTTCAAATCCGAAAGCTGGACCATATATACAAAACTCGCTTGGAAAATGTGCCACTAACAGGCTACTTCAGAAAGACTTGCTGACCTTTATGCCCCATTTCTTGAAATTTAAGATAAACCTTTCCCTTGGCTTATCTGTAGAATGAGAATGCAGCAATTCAACTCTTCGAAGTTCCAAGGGATCCATAACTGCACTCGACCGCGGGAAACTAAACTTTCCCGCTTTTGTCTATGCATATTAACATGAAATCCAATCTCGAAGTGTCAATAGGCCGATCCAGCCCCTAAAAAAAAACAGGCTTATTTGCACCCAGCAGGAATAGAGATCTATTGTACAAATTCAATTAGCCTGCGGAGCAGGCGTTCTTGTGGAGTTCGGGCGAAAATTAGGACTTTGGGCTTTCTGTTTTATTTTCCAGACCGCGCGTAAAATGGAGCGAGGCGAACAATTAGAAGGTGAGGGGAGGGGGAGAGGAGAGAAGGGAACGCCTGCCAGCAGCACTTGAAAATTTGAATAACCCGTTCGCTCACGAACGGGCAATTCTGATTGGTCCAGTATTTTTATTGACAGCAGAATGTGACGTCAGTTTGTTATGTATCACATCCAATATGGCGTTTAGCGAAGAAGAGATAGATCTTACGTTGAACGATTCTTTAGCTACTTTTGACGTCTTAGAGAACATTGTTTTAAAACAAGAACAGCAAGATGCCATACGACAACTTTCCAGAAATAAAGATGTGTTGGCGGTCTTACCGACAGGCTTCGGTAAAAGCATTATTTTTAGATTTGGTGTGCGAGTCAAGCAGCTTCTCACGAAGAAACACTCAGTTGCATGGTTGTCGTTTGCCCTCTGAAAAGCATCGTTGACGACCAGGTTGTCAAGGCCCAAGAAATTGGCTTAAAAGCAACAAGTCTTTCGGTATGTTTCTCTTCGATGAAGCTGGATCGATATTCTCGCTCATATTTAAGCATTTTCTTGATTTCGGTGTAGGTGGTTTGCACATACGAGCGGCTTTATTCCTCCCCCATGCCGGGCTAGATCTGTTTGGCGTATCTAATTGCCGCTTATTTGCACTTTTGGGCTTTTCTGGATTTTTGAATTGGTCATTTGCGTTCTTGAGGATGAATGCGTGTAGCTGTCCCAAGTTTCTGACTTTCCTAGCACGCGGATTGCAACAGCGATCGGATAACTGTTCGTTGTTTTGAATGAGTTCGATGCCACTTCCAGCACACACGTCTGATAAAATTACCCCAAAAGCATCACTTCTCTTCGATGCTCTGAATAAATTTTCTGATGACAGGTATGAGCCGTATTTAACTTTAAAACTACAGCCGCAAAATCGACAATTCTCGTTAGGCGACATGTGAACACAAATTTTGACACATGTGATTTCCCTTCGAATAACAACAAATTTTGACAAACAACGGTAGTGAAAATCCACTTCCGTCGCGCCACCTGATTGGCCAATTGTTTGCGCATTATCGTTACTCGTGCATATCTAATTAGGAGGCGTTTTTCAAATTTTCAAGTGCTGCTGGCAGGCGTTCCCTTCTCTCCTCTCCCCCTCCCCCCACCTTCTAATTGTTCGCCTGACTCCATTTTACGCGCAGTCTGGAAAATAAAACAGAAAGCCCGAAGTCCTAATTTTCGCCCAAATTCCACAAGAACGCCTGCTCTGCAGGCTAAAATTCAAGCAATTACTCAGATTACTGTGAGCAATTATCGCAAAAGGCTGTGAAGGCGATGATGGAAACTTAGCCGGTTTATGACGACACTCCATAGCAACCACCCTTTTCGAATATTTGAACTTCCGTTTACCTGAGGCTGAAAGTTTGGATGACCTGTAGCAAGAAGCAAAAAATGGTGTAAGCTTACGCTGATTGTTATTCCAAACTTTCACAATGGCTGTCGTGAAAAGTTTGCACGTGCTCAGTCGCTGGCACTGATTTGTGGAATGTCAAAGGAAGTATTAACCGGCGTCGTGTAATCGAGCCTTCACAAACAATGATCTATTTAATCAAATGGTCGCTAGTAAAACCGCATGCATAGATTAACACTATGATTGTCGAGCAAGCCCATGTAACAGGAAATTAGTGGCCACGAATCATTGAAGAATGTGTAAAACAAAACTGGAACTTTATCAAGTTAGCTTAAATTATCTTCTCACTCCGGACTTACGTATCTGGGTGTGTATATCCGTAGCTAATAAAACAAAGCAATTTGTAACTCAAAAAATGATGGGATTGAGATAGGTCGTAGAGCAGAACGTGCTTGTTTGTTTGTTTGTTTGTTTGTTTATTTATTATTATTTTATAGAGCATTACAAGCAAATTTACACAACCCGCATATAGCATTAGCTAGTCTTGGTGGGTATTAGTAATAAATAATTAAATACTATACATTGCAAACTAAAGAAGTTTCACTACCACAATAAACTAAAGAGATTTCATTACTACAATATTATAGGGGTTATAAGCCATGCATTAGTTTACTACATTATAAGCTAAGAGATACGTACAGTTGTCATACAGATTAAATACAATAAAATTACTAGTGAATTAAGACAAGACAAATACAGGCAGAGCAGACTGGAAAGTAGAGAGGAGAGAATTGTGATATACGGATGCGAGCGAAGTACTACAGTTATAATTTTCGATAATCATTGGTATTGAATTTCAATATTAGTGAATGGGCGTCAACATAATAGTCTCAATCCCAAGTATAGCCTGTCAAAAGCAACTTATGAATTTTCCTTTTAAATGCTCTTTTCGTGAGCTTACGCAAGTCAGGGTTTAGACAGTTCCATAAACTCGTACCAAACGCAGAGAAAGACTTAAATTTCATTTGCAATCTAGATTTATGTACATAGAAATTCTCTCTAAAAGAAAAACGCGTTTTATATGTATGGACGTCAGATGAATTAATAAAAAGTTCGCGAATATTCCTAGGTGTAGAGCTAGTGTAATGTTGGATTGTGAAGAATAAAGTCAAGTTAACCGAAAGTATGCAGTCCAAGTCTGTAGAATCAGCGTGTGCAGAGTTTCCTCATAGCTAACATAAGTGAGAAATTCTGCGAACTTGGCAGAAGATAAATGAAAAGCAAAGCTGTAGAGGAATGTTTGAGGAGATTTTGAGCAAGAGCAAGATATCTAGCAAGAATCAAACAATCAAACCCCTGCAAGACTAATGATAAACATGGCGGCTTCAAAACTAATAGATGACAGAAAATAGCCTTATATAAACTTTGTAATTTTATGCGTAACTAGATCTCATGAGGGGTGGAAACATTTCGCTGACCCCCAGTCCGTGGACTACCCTCGATGGACTACCCATATGGACTACCTAAATGGACTACCCATATGGACTACCCTAAATTACCTACCTTCACGCGAGTGAATCGAGCGAAAAGAGGGACTTCATTCTCTTTTGTACCAGACGCGTTCAACCGGCGACAACCTGTTAAAAATAAACTGATATATTTCCACGATATATTTCCACGGCTGTTATTAAAGAGAAAAAAAATGCTTGGAGAATCTACCAGGACTGCTTGATCGCTCTTGACAGACGCACGGTTGGTGTTGTTGTGTAGCTTTAGTTTAAGCTTCAATGTACTGCTCTAATCGTCTGAAGATCGCAATATCCGTGAAAATAACTACACTGTAGAGCTGGGCCCAGAGATATTTCCTAGAATATAAATATTTCCTGCTGACATAGCAGGAAATAGTTACACTTACCGACAAAGAAAGGCAGGGGCCGCACTAATACATTTGATGTTTACATTGGACATAAAATCTGTCATCGCGTGCTTGCGACAAGTGCGACCCTTTTGTCGCAACCAGACATAACTATGTTCGAAGGATCTAAAGATAAAAAAAGCCGATGTCCTACCTCTCGAGGATAGCCAAGCTTATAAGACAGTGACAGCAACAGCCAAGCTTATAAGATACAATATTGTAAATTCGAATTACTCACCACCCTTCACGCGCGATGAATGAATAAAGAACAAAGGAAGAACAGCTGACCAGCGGTATTAAGAAAACAAAATGGCGACCATCTATTATCGATCTCTGTTTTTTTAAAGGTAGGTAATCTAGGGTAGTCCATATGGGTAGTCCATATGGGTAGTCCATATGGGTAGTCCATATGGGTAGTCCATTTAGGTAATCCATCGAGGGTAGTCCATGGACTGGGGGTCAGCGAAATGTACCCACCCTCTGGTGTTCAATAGCTAAAATATAGAACAATTGTTGAGCGAGTAAATGGTAGTTAAATCAGAGTTAATGCTTTAGTATTAATTCACAAGCGGGGAACCCTGCCTTTAGAGATTACAAGGAAACCTTAAAGTCTTTTATTTGATTCATATAATCTACGATGGGTAAGGTCATTCGAAAGCTATTACATTTTTCGTTATTAGACAATGCGTTAAAGAAGTTAGTACCATTCGGGTTGAAAATTTATTACATTTTGCGTTGAGTGATTTGTTACATTAGGCGTCGATATGAAGGCATTTAATTTTGCGTTAGCTTTACATTTTGCGGCGATTATTACATTTTGCAGCGTATCATTTAGACTTGCTGAATCAAAATTGTAAAATAACCCTCGAAGGCCATCTTAGGTTAAAAGTTTAGAATATGTCTTCAAGTCAGTTAAAAATGGCATTTTCGAAAAACAACCATCCGGAATAATTATGAATGTGAAAAACAGGGCATCAGAGTGTCGTCGGTTGGATTCGAAAATATCGATCTAAGGAAACCAATCAGATCTGCATGAAAAGCCAAATAAGAAACCTACTTAAAACAAGGTTTTGAGTAGATCTGATGAGACCTGACGTCGGGCACAAGAAAACATTGGACCTAATCACTTTATTATTGTCCAGCCTGCTTGTAACATCAGATAAACGTCACTCTGAATGCCAAGCTCTATTGACAGTCAGATATTATTTGCATAGATCATTCTCCTCCTTATTTTCAGTTTCATATTTCTTTTTCAGTTGATATCGCTGATATTTGAAAGACCGCTTGATAAGACAGACTCCATGGGTGATATGCTACCTTCTAGTGTTCGTAATAGACCCAACCGGCTCAATTAATAATATTGTGGTGTGCCATTCAAACTCTTGGGTAATTACGCCTTGGTGCCGCTGACCTCGCAGGTAAATCGTAATTTCATATTCGTGGAAGTGGTATATCATTATTTCAGCACTCAATCATCCTAAGAATTAGTGGACTTGGAAATCACTTCGAATAGTAGAGGTGAACACGTACTCACGGACGCAAGGAATTGCGTGAAATGGATATCTGCTGTCCAATAGATTATTCCTCGGTTAAACGTTAGACCGGAAAATGGTAATTAGGACGTAGGCCACATTTTCACCACATTTTATCGCGGTTATACAAAAGATTCAATTGAAGACATCTTTTAAGATGTATGCCTTTTAAATGAAAATGTACCACCTCTTAAAGACTCCCCAATTATGTTCATCTAGAATATTTAAACATAAAACTCTGATGAAAATATAGTCATCACTTTGGAAGAAGGTAAAGTATGCTTAATTAACTTTTTGCTTAAAGGGAAGGTACGGTCTAGAAAAAGTTTATCACAATTAGAAGACTTTTTCCTCAGGAGTTTGAAAATAACTGCCATTTTGTCCAGTTTTCTTTGTGTTAGCGACAACAACGCTTTGAAGTTGCCCATTTTTACAACTTCCGCGGTTAGAAAAACGCCATCTTGGATATTACGTCAGTTCCGACATATAAATAGTCAAAATTTGTTCGGCGCTTTGTCCTTGTTGACCTGTTTGACCTTTTGGGCATTTTTGCTATCTTGATTCTTAGGAGGTAACTTTCCTTTTTAAGCAACTTTAGGCTTTCGTGTTTCAGACGTTGGAAAAGAATTGTCTGCCCTTCCTTTTAAATATTTCGGGACCATTGACTTTCAATTTACCACGAAAATGGCAGCTGCAAACAACCGAGCAACAACTTGGCTTTCCGTCATGTCGTCTACAAAATAATAATTAAAAGGATCGTTTAAATTACTTTATACTACGATAAAGAACCTTCAGATTATATTTTTCAAAAGCTATACCATTAAAAAAGGTTTAAGGTCAAAAGATCACGGTTATTTTTAATCTTCGACGATCACGCAATGTCAGCAATCAAAGCGTGGAGAGAATCGCAAATAATTCTTACCTTAGAAGTTTTATCTATCGTTCAAACTCACCAGGGTGTTTAGGAAATCTGTTAAACGTACACGTTTCCCTCTCTGACTGGAGGTTACAGTCAGGAGTAAAGCACTCAATCATTTTACTAAGTGAGCATTGCGTTACACGACTCAAGACGCCATATTGATAAGTTTGTTTAGAACCTTCCAAAGCGCCTCCCTGGTAACTTGACGTCACGACTTCGGTACTCTATCGTTGAATTGAGGCGAACTGTCATGTGATTGAATGTCAAAATACATACTAAAATAGACCTCTACCGGAAAGTGAAATATTAAAGAAAGGTCAGCCGGCAAAAATAACCCGCGACGATGGCTTGCCGAACCCTGCAAAACCTAAGAACTGCCAAAACGAAGACTTCCAACGAGATGTACAGGCATGTAAGTTTTCCTTGCTGACCTTCGCTTCGAACTGAAAGCTATGCTTACCTTTTCCATATTCAACACAAATTTCAGTTATTTATTTTATGAACTTTTTCAAACCATTTTATTGTAAGCGAATAAATTGGAGCTCGAAATGGTGGTACACCGTGTGTGGTAAATTCTCAGTCGCCACCCTTGACCAAAGCTGATTTTCAACATCATGTGCCTTTCCAAGCACTGTATGAGTCCACCGAGTAATTTTTCTTTACCCCACTAGTCACATTCTCCTGTGAAAAAGAACTAAGTGACATTTAATACATTGCGAGCAATTAATTAAGACAAGCACGTTTGCGACAACTACAAATTATCGTTCGTCAGGCAGGCGCCCATATCTCACTATATCACATCGATTGGACACGATAAAAATGATATGAAAATGTTTATGTCTTCCAACTAACTGTAAAGATCAATGATATCCAGGTATTTTTTTTTTTTTTTTTTTTTTTTTAAAACGTTCGGCGGCAAAGTAAAAGGAACGGGATGTTCTGATGGTAACGCAAGAGTTTGAAGATAATGCAAGCAACGAGAAGTTCATAGGTATTCCCAAACAAACTTTCGGAGTAGAAAATAATTTTCATAAATATCAAAAATCGGTCGGGTGTTCGGTCACACTTAAAAGACGAGGTTACCCATGCTTGCATAGTCTCCTTCCCAGCCGTTGTCTGGGCTTGTCACACAACGCTCCCTCCCAGGTTGGTGGGGGAGGAAGCGTTCCGTGACGAGCCCAAACAACGGCTGCGATGGAGACTAATGCTTGCAGGAAGTTCTAGAGTTGTGGGGTTTGTTCAGTGCATTACGCACAATTATTACGCTAATTACCATTTGAAATCTGTCAAATTGGATGGAATATGGCTGCCAAACGGTAGCAATATTTAATCCTTAAATTATTGATTTTATGTAGGCCATATATTTGTGAATTTAAACTTTTTGGATTTGAATTCAAACCTTTTTCATTTAAATTTAAACTTTTTGATTTTAAATTAAACCTTTTTATTTAAATTTAAACATTTTTTATTTAAATTTAAACTTTTTTTAATTTAAATTTGAACTTGCAAATTTTCATTTAATCTTCCTGGGGCGAGCGCGGCGAGGCCTCATTCTCATGTGAAGGACGGGAAGAGGACTAGGCTGTGCTCGTGGCATCATGGCGGCAAACAGCCAGTTGGATGTCGGTGAAGAAGTCGAAAGATTTTTAGCGTCTGTTTTCATGGAATCGAGGAAGTTAGATATTCAGAGAAAAGAAAAAGAATACGAAGAAGATTTTATGGCTGACTTGTTAGCACACCTTGACCTGCTGAGCAAAACTGTTGAGTTTTTGGCTGGAATTTTAGATTTGACTGATCTTGATATCCAGAAGATCTAAAAAACTTGGAAAAAATTGAAGACGTTTTCTCTGAAATCGAGAGAGAATTTATTACGCTTTATAACTTACATCAGGGGGTGTCGTTAAAACGCAATGTCAAGCTTCCGTCGTCTGTTTTAGAAAGTGAAGGTCCGGGTCGAACGAAATTCTACATTCCCAAAGAATTGCTCATAGAATTACCTGGTTTGAATTTCTCTTGGGCCACAATATCAAAAAAAAGTTTGGAGTGTCAAGATGGACCATTATGCGACGCGTAGCAGAATATGATTTAGGCCATTTGCAGAAGTTTTTTGATATTTCTGATGAAAGGATCGAAGATATCATCAAAAACTTTATTTCTCGTCATGGCTCTACTACAGGTGAGCCTTTTATGACAGGATATTTTCATTCTTTGGGTCTACATGTACATAGAGGTAGAATAAGGTCAGCTCTCAATAATGTTGATCCCCATAATACAATCTTGAGACGGGGAAGAGTTGTATCTAGAAGAAAGTACTTTGTTAAATGGCCAAATTCCTTGTGGCATATTGATGGCCATCACTTTCTTATTAGATGGAAATTTGTCATCCATGGCTGTTGTGATGGAAAATCAAGAAAAATAATGTTTCTACATTGCAGTACAAATAATACACTCAACAAAATTACTTCAAGGAAGACCAAGATCTGTAGAAATCACTTAAGCGGGTAATTTGTAAGTTTCTAAGTTTGCATCAGAAATTTGTCAAACACAATTGGAGACGAGTTTAATATGATTTCTAATTGAATTAAGTACAATAAAAGGTAAAAACATTGCAATGAAAAGAAAAGCTAAATTTGGGTTTAAGGTCATTGTATACTGCAGAGTACAATTTACGATAAAATTTTTCTCCTTTCGGCCAATCAGAATCAGGTAATTTTGTTGAGAATATCATGGGTTGGAAATTATTTGCAATAATTGAAAATTTCCAAATTTCCAAAAAAAATTATTAAAATGCTTTTATTCAAACTAGAAATGAAAACTGGAACTTTTTTCTAAACAATGTCCTCTTGTGGTTATCATGTCCTTATGAGGAAATAAATGCTGATTCCTTAGAATTTTAAATGACCTTGAACCTAACGGCACTGAACTACTAAATCATAATGTGCAGGAGTCAATCCCCACATGTTCTTACTGCATAGGTATTTTGTGCGTATTCTCTATACCAAGATATCTGCTACACTTACACAAATAAATGTCAAACAGCCTTAACAATTTAAATACACCTTATTGCATAAATGTTGGCCTTGGAAAAAAATAACTCTAGTACTTTAGCATGTTAGGAATATATTAAAATACAAAAGAAAAATAGGAACGCTTTTCTTTGTATTATTACTAATGTGCTAAAGTTCTATTTCTTAGACGACGTTTCTGCCAATAGGTGTAAGAAATTACACCTTTTACAATTACCCTTGTAAAATACAAAGTTATTCCATGATCAGATTTTCATGGTTCAATTGCCCTATAACACTATGACATGAAATCAAAAAATCCTATTGCTCCCAAGCAATGGAACTGAAATAGACAAAATGGACTTTTGGTTGAATGTTAACACAAGCTCACAATGCACTCATGTGACTATGATTCTCAAAAAGCTTATTCTTTGGGGTTTGTATTTTGATTTTGTGAGCCAAAAAAATAGTACAAAAATATCTTCATTGTTCTTGGTGACGACACATTCTCCTATCATGTTAAACTAGTACTAGTAGGGACCTTAAGCAACCACGACGGCGGAAGGCAACGAGGACGTGGAAAAACAAGAGATCTAATTGGCAGAACAATAGCTCAGCACGTTCGTTTTGAAACTTTGTACATTTCTTAGCCGTCCTATGCAAAACAACAACGTGAAATCGCCAAGATTTGCGTCGTCTGCGAACCGAAACCGCGACGGCAAATTATTTTCATTTTCATTTGGAACTCAACGCTACTTTTATACGTCATGCTGAAGTTGAGCTGTGGCGCCATATCAGACAGAAAGCTCCTGCAGCCATATTTTAAATTCTGACTAAGAGTAGAAATTCATTTTTTAATCAGTCTTCCTTGGCGTTGCAGTCCTGATTCCTTAAGGCCCCTAGTAACTGATATGTACATGTGATTGAGGCTCACTGTATGACACACCTCTAAAGTGTGTTTGACAGTTACAATTTGTTACATTATATCCAGACATTCATTTCTTTTGTTTTCAATAGTATCAATAACATTTAGTCCTGCTTTCATTATCGGAGAATACTGAATAGTAGTAGTAGTACTGAATAGTAGTAATAATCTTCTGAAAGATAGGTATAAAGACCATTATCGAGATATTTCTTCTTTATTTCGCAGTTCATAAGTCTGATCCACTCCTTTCTTGGTCCCCCAAGGTCTTTTGCCATCTCCCCTATGAACTCGACTTCAACGGTCGTAGTGTAATCTTTAATTCCAGCAAGCTCTGAGAGGGTTGTTTGCGAGAGGTTTTGTCGATCAGCACAAATGAAGTTAGTATTATCATAGGCTTCATCATATTGAGACTCGCTTTCAATGTGTAATTTTCTACCAGGGATGAGGCTCTTTTGTAGAAATTTTAATATTTCTGCTGGATCAGTGAGTTTTTCAGCGTCAATACCCTGAATCAGGGCACTCACTACTTCATGACAGTGGGGTGGTGTGGAAAATTCATCCCCTTTATCTTTCCCCATTTCTGCCCCTTTTGTGGTTGCATCTAGAGAAGAGGAACTGGATCCCTGCAAAGGATCATTGAGACCTTTTTCTGACTTCACAATGGCAGTGATAGAAATTTCGTCACTGAGATATTTTCCATCCACAAGGGCATCATCATAGATAAACTCAAATCCCTGCTTTATTTTGACATAAAGCAGTCCCTGACCAGCCATTTTCTTTACTACAGCATAGCTATATTCAGTGCCTGACCCAAGTTGGAGAGTTGAAATAGCGTTGTGTCTTACCTTGACAAATTCAAAATCATTCATGCCCATCAATGAGTATTTCTTCTTGAGTGAATCAAGAATCTTATTTCTGTTAACGTTTTCGCCGTCCTCGTCAGTCAACATCAGCATTCCAGAAGTTAAAATTGAGTCCCACTTCAAATTAGGAGAGCAACCGTCGTCTTGCATTTCTTCATCGTCAAAACAGCGAAGGAGAGCAAATTCTATTGGTTTTTGCTCTTTTGGCTTCATTTTCTTTTCTTTAACTTGCTTATAACTTCCTCTAGATGCAGATCTCAGTCGTTCGCTTCGATTAAGACGTCGGCACAACCCAGAACCCGAGCTCTCTCTTAGCATATATTATTTGCTCTATTCAGTGTATCCTGAATAGAAGAAGTCGAAGACACAGATTGAGGTGAACTCTTGTTACTATCAGCAAGAATCTTTGATGCTTCATTAAGGAGCTTTGAAACTTTATCAAGGTCGGACGAAGAACTTGCCGTCATGATGCCACGAGCAGAGCCTTGTCGTCTTCTCATCCTTCACATGAGAGTGAGGCTTGGCCGCGCTCGCCCCAGGAAGAATAAATGAAAATTTTCAAGTTCAAATTTAAATTAAAAAAGTTTAAATTTAAATAAAAAAGGCTTAACTCTATATAAAAAAGTTTAAATTTAAATAAAAAGTTTAAATTTAAATGAAAAAGGTTTAAATTTAAATCAAAAAAGTTTAAATTCACAAATATATGGTTTACATTAAATCAATAATTTAAGGATTAAATATTGCTACCATTTGGCAGCCATACTGGAACTAGTAATAGCTGCTTGATGCGTCTGGTCGAGAAAAAAAATATCTTTAATCTATTTAATTTTCTGTCTTATCACAGTTTCTCTACAACATCAATGACCGTACGACATGTGAAATAACAGTTTTTTTTTTCTTAAATGGGTATGCAACTGTGGGTTCGTTTGTGGCTCAGACAGTTACTGAGTGGTGATTTAGCATCTGAAAAATTCAAGCACTTTAAAGTGAGACTTCTTGGAAACGTCAGATTTATTGATTTACACACTACCATTAAAATAGGAAATTTGGGATCAAACGCATTAAGTATTGATAATTCAAGAAAGTAAAGATGAGGATATAAGGTATGACATCTCTGATTTACATCCGGCTCTATCTTTTTCTTTTGTTCTGAAAAGCCAGAAGATTCTTCAATTATGCACCCATATGCGATATTTCTTTTTTCCTCCGATCCGATGTTTATTACGGTTGTAATATCTTTTAACCCTTCCAATGCAGCTGAGTTAAAGATATTCATGACTGAACCATGTTTTGATTCATGACACCAAAAGAATGATGTAAAACCAAATTTTATCCAGAGGATGAGTTTTAATTAAAAAGGTAACTTAACTTACAACAGAAGAGATCAAGAAAGGTGGCCGCATTTGAAACGATTTTAAACCAATTTTGACCTTTCTGAAATAGTAGGACTGTGTCTTTTTGGGTTGATCACGAAACAGACGTTTCTATTATGACTAGAAGCCCCTTCAGTTGCGTTAAAAAAAAAAAAAACTTAGTTAGCCCAAACCGACCCTCATTTCTCCAACTTATCATGTCCCAGACAACGAGAGAACCCCTTTTGTCAGTTTCGTTGTCATCTTCATCGGAATCGTTGCTTGATGCAAGTGATTTTTCTTCGCAAGGTTCAACCGTACCTGCAACTTCCATTTCTTTAAACCACGCTAGCTAAGTGCGATGTTTTATTACGCACAGTAGAGCTTGGGGAAGAAGGAATTTATTCGTTGTTATTCATCAGTTCAAGAGTATTTCGAGGCTAACCACAACAAAACTGCAATTGGCATATAAGATTTGCATGCGTCAATTAGGACTTTTTAATCGACGGAACCACTTAAAAAAAAACGGATTTCAGTTATTTTGAAATTTCTTCTACCGAAATTGGATTTTACATATGATAAAATAAAAAAAAAAGTACGCAACATATGTCTTTTTGTAAAACGGTGCGGGGTGAATAATGATGCTTCTTAAAAGGTTAAGACATCCACTCCGACAAGATTGTTGATTTACATGCGCTTTTGTCATATCTGTTTGCTCAGCCAGCGTGTCACATGAGGGAAACGTCATTCCCTTTAAACAGCTCTGTAAAGAACCTACACTCTCATTACCTTTGCTCATTTCTACTCACACTTTTAATTGAGCCACCAAGGCAGCCACAGAGCTATACGCCAAAATACACTGAACCTGATTCAATTAAGGATCATGCAAGCGTCATTCTTCTGATGTAACCTGACTCTAGGCAGGAGCTTCATATGCTGTGGTTCAGTCTCTTGATGATTTGCATACCCGCATGAGCTTTTATCTTGAGGATGAAAATAAAAATGGCGCTAACGATAGTTGAAAGATAGTTAAGTCTCTCTGATTTTCTTATTATGAGGCCCACTTCCTAGGTTTGCCTGATGCTTCAATGATTCCTCAACCATATAAGTGCTGCAGGCTAAAAAGAACGATTTACACAACCCGAATGCTAATGTGACACTAACTATGGAGACTTAAAATAATTCGCCCAGGTTAAGCTGAGCTGGTGTTTATGGAGTTTTTTCAGGTCTATTTCAACATTCAGTCAGCCGGCCATACGAATGTTAGCTGTCGCAATATCTTATCCAGTTTTTCTTGTTTAATTATCATAGAGATCTTTTCTCAATTTGCATTTTAACGAAAGAGAGTTTATGAGGAACTTTAATTTTTCAAATTACCTTCCGTTCTCGCAAAGTTTTCTCCTTTTTTACGCCTGAGCAAAAACGCGAAGAAACTTCGTCTCACAGGCTGAAGACAAATATTTGGGTAGTACGGCGTCAAATAATTTCGCAGATGCAAGTTTTGAAGATAATTGTTCAAAATGTCTTTCCTATATCATATCACGGCGCAGCGCCAATAACTCAAGCACAGAAACGAACTATTTAAACGTGACAAAGTGATTCTGGCTGCTTCTTTCGATATCGTTGCGACATGATCTACTAAAAAAAAAAAAATTTTAAAAAATTACTGTATTCCTTAATTAAAAAATTCAGGATATGTAAAGCTTCAAAGTGTCTCTGTCGATTCACCAGCCATCATACTTTAATCTAACTCTTTTATCAGCAGTTGTGCCGATAAAGACTTTGTACTTAAGAACTGACATAAAGGCCAAAATTGACAAGAGAATCTTGAAGTTAAATTAAAGAAAATGACGATAAGACACTATGTCGATTCAGTTCATGAAGGAAAGCTTTTAATTTGTTATCTGCCCTACTAAACAATTGTTTACTCACGACAGACCCTGTTGGGTGTTAAAATCGACAAATCAATGTCGAATTTCCATAAGCGAAAATAAATATATCGGGATAAAAATTTTAAGTGAGTTTGATGCCTATACGGAAAGTTATGTATTCAGGCATATATTCCTTATTCGATATTTGCCCGCTATTTCAACATGGCACTGCATATTTCAGAGCCGTATAACCATTTCAAAGTCATGTCTCTGTGAAATAAAACAAGGGAATTATCTGCATGCAATGAAAATAAGAGAAAAGGTTATGTGATAAGAATTAAATTGACAAGTTTTAAAAAAGCAATTTTGACATTGGAGTAATCTGAAATACGTTGTGCGCTTTCTTCTAATTACGTATGCTAAGCCGAAAACACCGTGAAGTGAAATGTTGACGCCATACCAAGTTGTCCTGCAACCTAAAAGGTTGTTTTAAAAGGCTGAGTTGTACAAGGATCCCGCGGCGAGTCCTGTTTTCATTTCTAGTCTTCGAGTAGTTCATCTAATGCAGGTAAAACTGATATTTTCGTTTCCTTTTCCTTCCATCAACGAAGTTTACGAGCGATTTCTATTTCACAAACACTAACTGATGTTCTCAGATAACGTTTAGGCTGAATAATATATGGAAGTTTTACCAAACAACGGTTAATCTTTGTTGAAAAAAAGGCTCTTGTACGTTTTTCAATCTTTCATTTATTACACTTCAAAGATGCCTGGGATTTTACGTTTTCATCCATTGGTTCAACTATACCATCCGGGTGAGTGTTGTCGGTGGTAGTGACTGATGTTTCGACAACCTGCGCGGAAGTCATCACTTGACTCTATTGATGACTTCCGCACAGGTTGTCGAAACTTCAGTCACTACCACCGACAACAGTCCTTGTCAGGACTACACTCACCCGGACGATCAGACTACACCTTCACATGTTACCCCCGGGTTCAAGCCATTTATTGCATAACATTCTGTAAGGAATTTGTCTACACTTTCTGTGCATTGTAACGATCCATGGAATCCATCTTGGGATGAGAGAATTCTAAGCCTTGTGTTACAGGAAGCCTTTCAGTTAAATTATTATTTTCAATTATTAGACATAACTGCGTTCTGTTTGCACAGTGCATTATTTTTTCTCGAACTAATAGATTCTAATGAAGGTCTGTCATCGACTCACAGCTGCTCCAAATGATCAAAAACAAACCGACATACTCGCAGAGAAATAAAATGACATACTTGGAACACTGTTTTCCCAAATTCCCACAGATTTCCTACATTTTCCTATATTACAAATCTACACTCCACCGAAGGCAACTTTATCTTCTTTTCGTCTTCCTGTTCCTTAGACCAGGAGATTAATTACATATTTAAATGTGTTTTAAAATACGGAGCACCTGCATCACCTTCACAAAACTTGAGAAACTGCAAAGTCGCCTTTTTGAACTAATCTTGAATTTCCGCGCGTAGAGCAGGTTTCCAGCTTGTTTTTATTGTTTTTGTTGTTGTTTTTATTCCCTAAAGTTGATGAATCAAACTCATTGGAGAAATCGAAGAAAAAATTGGTTTAAATTATAGGAACGGACTGATAATGGCCGTGTTTGTTATATGATCATTTTTGTCGATCGCATACCATTTTGAACATTACCTAATGTAGATATCCAGTACAACAACCTCTCGACGCAAACTTTCTTTTAAAAGTTGCTCCAAACAGAGTGCGTTATCTTTTACTGTCTTATCGGGTAGAATTTACGTTTACGTGCGTGTGAAATTCCCAAGGTGACAGCATGTTACCTCAAACGCCATTGACAATCGGTTAGAGTGAAGGCGTTTGTTATGGTGGGGATTAGAGTTTTATGTAATATTTCCTAATTCGATGGATAAAGAAGCAATTATCCCTAGATTCATTACGTTATGGGTTACATCCTTACAAAAATAGTATAACCCTCACACACATCATCACATCATGTAAAAATAAGACTTGCTTCAAAGCGAAATAGCTACCAAACGGTGTTCGTTAGTTTGACCTCTGCCGCATTTGAGCTTTAATTAGTTTTTAGTGACTTTCAAAGCGGAAGACACAAGCCCGTGTTGTACGTGGCTGGACTATTAATATGAGCCATGTTGGATTTCAATTCATTTTAAGCCCCACACATATAAGCATTTAAGTTTGATATTCCTGTCCGGCTGTCATGAGGAGATGCGTGCCCGATACCCGCATTAATATTCAAAACAAATCATCTTGAAATGTTAAAATAGAGGACTGATCAGGATTAAACTCAGTAGTTCATCAAGTTCATCAGGCTCGGGCTTCTGAATTTTCAAACCGTTGGACGAGGGAAGCAAGGTTGTCAAGCTTGTCTAGAGGTATACAGTGTCTCTTAGTCTACATCAACCTGAAGAAACACTTGGATCATTGAACTTGAAATGTATTTATTTTCCTTATTTTCTCTTCCTTTAGAGCTAAGAGATTACAAGTCTATAAGGTGACAGTGGTCTTCCATACATTCTATCGCAGTTACATAGCAATGTATTATCAAAAGACAATTAACGCCTCTAAACTCAATAATTTAGAGGGGAATAAGTTGATGTTGAAAAGCGAATTCAAGGGGAGATCGATTCTCTGTTTCCAAAACGATTCTATACATGTACCATTGACGGTGTCTTTACATACTATATCGTTCATTATCTCAAGTGCTACTTTTGTTCTACCAGGTCTTAAACTGGGAATGAAAGATTAAGTGAAATGAAATCGTTATTGCTACTGCTTCTTTCTGATAATCTGTGCTAACTTAGAGTCTAAACCTAAGCATTACCTTCACTTTGATTCTTAGATTCATTATTAGTCACAAAATTATAATTATTTATCAAGAAACTCGTAATGTGTTTTCGCTTGCCTGTTCCTGTTTCCACCAATTCCTTCCGGCCTTTTCACTACTCCATTGACGTCCAGGAATATCGGTCTAAACCAGAGTGAGTTTGATTTTAAAAAAAGTTCTTACAAGTTTTTCTCTATAAATTCTCAATCGATTCCTCTCACTGTGTGTGGTTCATTTTATCTTGTAAACGAGGTTGCTATCAGATAAGATTTAAGGGGCTAGGCTGTTAACTCGTGATTCGTCAAATAGTAATATCAGGGTCATCTTATCTAACAACAGATCTATCTTATCTAGCAACAGAAAAAGAGAAACCGAAGATGGCGTTAAAAGAGACCGAGGTGGTTATCCTCATAGTCCTGTACGTCATCACGATGCTCGTAGCATTTTCGGGGAATGGTTTCCTCATCTATATCGTGTGGAAGAAACCTGAAGTAAGATCGCTGACAAGCTTCATGTTCGTCAACATGGCCATCGCTGATTTGCTGGTGACGTTGGTTGTGATGCCCTGGTCGATTGCCCAACTCTACACAGACGGTTTATGGATGATACCAGGAATATTGGGAGACATCACGTGCAAAGTTATCGTATACACTGCCTATGTCACTATAACAGCGTCCATCCTCTGCCTGACATTCGTGGCAGTCGATAGGTACTATGCCATTGTTCATCCCTTCCGCCGCCATCTTTGGTTCCGAAAGCCTAAACTGACAGTACCATTTATTTGGATCGTGTCATTGGCTTCTATGTCCGTTTTCCCTGTTGTACAAACCGTGGAAGACCACAATTCCAAATGCATGCTATCTGTTTACGTTTTGGGTGATCCAATGTGGGCTCTGCGAGGAATATTCCTCTTCCTAGTAGTGGTCAACTATCTGATCCCTTTGAGTGTTATTTCTGTCTTGTATACTATTACCGCACGGAGGTTATGGTTCCATGTTGCACCTGGACTGGAACATTTGAAAAGAAACCGAGAGCAAGTCGAAACCTCGAGGAGAAGAGTGGTTAAGATGCTCATCATTGTTACCTGTGCCTTTTCCCTTGGCTGGCTCCCAGCACAGGTGGTCCACATGAGATATCTCATACAAGCATGGATTGTTGAGGTAACTCTTCAGCCGATTGTCGAGTTTCTGTGTTTTTGGTTTGGTCACGCCAACAGCGCCATCAATCCATGGCTGTACATATTCCTGAGCAGCAAGATCAATACGGCATTTACAAGAATCGTCAGTAGAAAAAGCAGCCGGTCGCCTCAGAGTCTCAGTGTCCAAACATCAAATGCCTTTTTACCACCTGAAGACGAAGCTTTCCAGAAAGAATCAACACTGTAATATCTGTCATAACATGAAACATTTATCACCATCTTGGTAATTATACCTAAGAAAGCGAAACTTTCTTAAAACTTATTGAATGATATGACCCCATATATACGGTGTGATAAAGGTAATAAGCTAAGTAATTAATGTGAAATTGAAAATCTCAACTGATGTAGACAACTGCTCTATCGGCTGCTAAAAATAAAAGAGGGGATCAGATTTTGTTTTGTTATTGTTTTCGTTCTCAATTATGACAGCAAGTTATCTCTGTTTAGTTTAGTTTAATTCATTCGCCACGGGAATGGCAGGAGAAAGGAACAGAACTTTCGTCCCAATTGACACCTGACCCCCTT